>NC_041382.1:201547946-201571985 GCF_002162155.2 Triticum dicoccoides
AGAAGAGGGCGCCGAAGAGGGGGAAGGGTCCCCCTGCGGATAACTCTGTGTGGGACGTCGACAGCATCCCGGAGCGACGCCCCCGAAACAAGCCTCTGGCCGCATCGTAAGTACTAAGAACCCGCATACGTCCATACATCCGACCTCTCTTGCTTCATGATATTAATATGTTTAAATGATGCCATTGCAGTCCGGCCCACGACAGCTGCCGCGATCCTCATCAAGAGGTTCGTTGGATTCGAAGGTGATGGCCAGCAAGTCACCGCCGACCGATCACTCTCCCATGGCCAAGGGAGACAACAAGGTGTTGTCCCAAAGGACCTTCCCCGGCTAGGGAGAGGTTCAGGAGGCCGCCAGGGTGGCGCCAGGGGGCGAAGCCTCGGCTGCCAGACACATGGGGGAGCAGACCCCCATGGCGACTGAGGATGGAGGCTTTGCTCAGTTCGACCCCCAGCCGAATACAAGTCCGGAGGCCTATACGGCTCCGGAATCCGGTGAGCAACCTCCTTCGAAAGAGGGGTGTGTGCCTATGCCGCCGGTAACCTCTGTCCAACTAGAGGCACCGGATAATCTGCTGGAAGCGCTACGAGGCGCTTCCATTGTGGATCAACACCGTATCCTTATGGGTATGCTGATTGATAGGGTTCAATCCATCAAGAGCGGACTAAACGAAGCCTGCAGCAGCCTGCTGATAGGTTTTGAGGCAAGTGACGCAAAAGATAAAATCCCAATATAGACAGTAGCCCCTGAGACACTATCCAGTGTTTGGAAAGAAGAGCCGGACAGAGGATCAATTTATTGTCGCAGGAAACTAACTAAATAAGTCTTATATGAATAAGCAGGTGTCGTTGCTGGCCACGACCTCACACACTGCCGAAGTCTCTGGACTAAAGCAGAGACTGGAGCGGGCCGAGTAGGAGCTCGGCCAAGCGAGGAAGCAGCTAGAAGACAAGCAAGGTATGTAATGACTTGTTGTATATTCGGAAAGAGTAAATGATGCATATTGACCGTAGTGCCATGGTATGTGTAGGAGCGGTGACCGAGGTCGAGGTCCTTAAACATTCCCTGGCGAGGCCGAGGAGAGAGTTGTCAAGGAAAAAGCCGCCCGTGAGAAGCACGAGGCCATGCTTGATGAGATCTAGCAAGAGCTTCAGGATGCGGTGAAGAAATGCGAATCCTTGGAGCGCGACTGACGGTGTCCTGGACTAGGGGGTACTCACCACGTCGTACCCTGCTCTGTTAGATTGGGCCGAGGACCCCCATGGCCATATACTCATGGGCCAGTTCGGACAGCTGCCGCATACACGGAAGATTCCACAAGACTTGGTGATCAAGACAAGGACTCCTCCCCGCCGGCGTATTCGGCTAGGACTCTTGTTATCCTAGGCCTCTGGTGCATTATATAAATCGAGGCCAGACTAGTCGATAGACCATATACAATAATCATACCATAGGCTAGCTTCTAGGGTTTAGCCTCTCCGATCTCATGGTAGATCAACTCTTGTAATACTCATATCATCAATATCAATCAAGCAGGACGTAGGGTATTACCTCCATCAAGAGGACCCGAACCTGGGTAAACATCGTGTCCCCTGCCTCCTGTTACTATTTATTCTAGATGCACAGTTCGGGACCCCCTACCCGAGATCCGCCGGTTTTGACACCGACATTGGTGCTTTCATTGAGAGGGCCGCTGTGTGATCGGCAAAAGGATCGATGGCTCGTTTGCAGATTAACTGCAACGTCGACATCTTCGTCACCGGCTCAACTGGTCACCTTGGCTTGACCGACGACTGTGCCCTACCTCTGATCATCATGTTCGGACGAGGGCCTTCATCAACATCAACTCCGATCTCTATCAAGATCATGAAGGAATCATCCATGGAGCTCGGGGGCTCAACGTCAACATTGCCCTTGGGCGACCATGCTGTTTTTCTGAACAGCGAACTTGTATTCGCTGCCACCACCTCTTTGAGCATCGCCTTGACGATCCCTTTGGTGCAATTGTGTGGAATTAAGTCTACAACAACCATGCAAAATTTCATCGAGTTTCGATGGAGGAATCTCCGGCAATCTATGATATACCGGAGCCATGTCAAATTTGGACGGGAATCTGGACGAGTTTAGGGCGTGGTCTAAAGAGCCCAGCTCGGAGTTCCTTTGGAAGATCCAACCGTTCATCTACTGCGGAATTCCCATATCTACCACCCCTCCAAATTTCAGCTCGATCCGACGGTTCAAACTCCGGGAACCTTCCAATGAGTGGACCAATTTCTGCATCTGTTTTCTACGCGAATACGGATCCGACCCGAATTCATGTTTCTTTATGAACGTGATATTGGACAACCTTTTTAGAGGAGTTCTCTTCTAGTGTATTGTGCATCGTTTTTAAACACGTGCCCGTAAAATTTTAAGCCTCCACTGAGGTCATCTTCATCATCATGCTGGTGTCAAATCAGTCCGGCAATATTGCTCCAAGGGTGCCGATCTGCGCTAGACACGTCGTCACTTTGTTGAGCCGAGCTTAACTTCTTCGGATCATCATCTCGGCAAGCCGAACAAGAGTCCGGCATTGCGAAGGATAAATCATCACCAACATCGCCGCCCCACGGATTACATGGAGCGGGCATACCGGCATCGCCGCACGGTCACTTCATCAAGCCGGCATCGACCACGTCACGACCTACATCGGCAGGGCCGCACTATTGCTTCTTCAAGCTGGTGTCCATCACGCCGACCTACTTCGACTCACCGGATCGAGGCTTCGACATCTCGGCTGGACCGGGGGCTTCGCCATCTCTTCATCAACCTACTCCGGAGACTTCGGCGTCACTAGCCGACCAGCTCCGTCACGTTAGCTAGACCGAGGGCTTTGCCTCGGCGAGCCAACCTTTGCCAGCATTGCCACCGTCGCTTTATCGCCCATCAGGCAATATGTGTGCGGATCGAGTCCCAATTTTCGGAATCACCTTTCTTCGGATTGCTACAACAAATAAACCAGGTGCTATTAATCCTAGTATTTTTTTTGCTTGTCCGGGTTCATATTTCCCAAGGAATTATTACTCTGGTTTGTTCATCATATGTACACAGGTCTATCAAATGATGGCCGCATTAACGAGGGTCGCATAGTGGTTCGGTCAGTTTCCGTACATGGCCCAGCGAACGCCGCATCTGGAACTCGGACCGACCTGTGAATTCAGGCTTTGCCACGCCTTTACTGCATCACGCCGACGCCCTACATCGATATTGACTTTGGCGCTAGGCCATATTTCTTTTATTAAGCACTTTGCATAAATTATTTATTATGCAACGATTTTTTAATTATTATTATTACTATTATCTCCGGTTTGCACTATTTTTTGTGCACAGGAAAATGATCCGGGTTGGGAAGTATCATCAACTCGACGTACTGACATACCACGTCACCTCGGCTGGATGGGGGGCTTCGTCAACACTTCATTACCCCATGCCAGGGACTTCGGCATCACTCTACCGGCCCGCATTGACCGTGCTATGTCACCATTTCGGAGTGCCAAGCTCTTTGCTCCGCCACCTTGGGACCGGCTTGGGGGATGGAACCTTGTCCCGCATCAAGCTGGGGCCGCGTCATCAATATCGAACACATTAACCAGCTAAGTTGCCTTCATGCTCAAAGTTTTAAATTTTTAACTTGTGTTCGGTTCGACCAAGCATTATACTTTTTGGAAAAAAGTTGCTTGTAAAAAATTTTCCTTGTCCAAACTTTGTTTGTGACGCACAAATTCAAATACCCCGTTTATTTGGGGGCTTCCTTTATGAAGCTTTTCCTCTTGCATATGATTATACTTGTATGGCTTCGTTCCTTATTCGTGTATTACTCCACAATATGCACCATATTGACTTAAGCGATTTGCAAGCCGGGTGACTAGCTGTAACATCCCAAAATTCTAAATTTTGGAATGTTATAATAAATAGATAGATTTGATTGACTGTTTGATTGATTGACTAAAAGTGAGTGAAATTCGAAACTTTTTGAAAGTTAAATGAGAGGGAATAAAAGGACTTTCCCAAACTTTCATTTTTGCATTTATGATCTGTGGGAATTCAAATTCTTTTCACCACGAAACCCTGGAGAGAAGATGACATGACTTCTTCCATTTAAATTAAATGAAAAGGGTTGTTGAAAATATTTGAATTTCATTTGAAAATATTTCAAATTCTTAAACTTCAAGCAACTCAATGATTTTCATGAGAGAAGATAAAATGACTTCTTCAAAATATATGAAATATGAGTTGGAAGTTAAAAGGATCAAATTCAAAGTCCTTTTGGAATTTTTTTCAATTTGGAGTTTTTTGAGTTTACTCAAATTATTTTTCTCCAAAAACAAAATATATGGAAATTAGGGTAACATGATTCCCTACAATAGAATATTGGAGAAAAATTAATTTGAAATCATTTTGGTATTTTTTAAAATGATTTTTGTTGGATTTTATTAGACCAGTAGCACTCTTTGAATTATCTGATTTTGTGTGTATTTTATTTAATGCTAGAAAAATGTTCATGTCATAGAAAATCTTTTCCCCTCCGAGGAATCCTAGTTGGACTAGGATTGGAGGGGGAATCCTACTCCCAGAGGGAGTAGGACTCTCCTGCGCCTCCCCCCCTTTTGGCCGGCCAGCCTCCCCTCCTCTCCTCCTTTATATACGGAGGCAGGGGCACCTCTAAACACACAAGTTGACACAAGTTGATCCACGTGATCTATTCCTTAGCCGTGTGCGGTGCCCCCTGCCACCATATTCCTCGATAATACTGTAGCGGAGTTTAGGCGAAGCCCTGCTGCTGTAGTTCATCAAGATCGTCACCACGCCGTCATGCTGACGAAACTCTTCCCCGACACTTTGCTGGATCGGAGTCCGGGGATCGTCATCGAGCTGAACGTGTGCTCGAACTCGGAGGTGCCGTAGTTTCGGTGCTTGATCGGTTGGATCGAGAAGACGTACGACTACTTCCTCTACGTCGTGACATCGCTTCCGCAGTCGGTCTGTGTTGGGTACGTAGACAATACTCTCCCCTCGTTGCTATGCATCACATGATCTTGCGTGTGCGTAGGAAATTTTTTGAAATTACTACGAAACCCAACAGCGCCCTCGACCCCGCTCCTCCCCGCATCGCCGCACCGTCACCGCCGCCTGCCGTCGCCAACTGCGCCGCCCCTCCCCGCTTGTTTCGCCGCTGCTGCCCTTCCCCGCCGCCACCGCCGCACTGCAGCCCCGCCGCCTCTCGCCTCGCGCCACGACAGCACCGCCGCCCGCCGCCACTGCTAGCTCCGCCGCCTTGCAGTGCCGTAGCCGCTGCCGCATCTCGTCGCTGGAGAGCCACCGGAAAACCGCCACCACCGCCGGTTTATTTCACCCGAGCCGGTAAAAGTCGCTGCTTTTCCTTTCGGTTTTATAAAACAAAATCCTAGATCGGTTTTCTACAGAAAACCTAGATCTGGTTTTTTTTAGTTTAGTTATGTAGTGAACGTTCACCCGGTTGGTTCTATTAATGAACAGATTCATTCGTTATGTTATGTTAGCGAGCGTTCGCTCGATAGTTTTTTTTCTTTTTAATTTCAGCCAGGGACCCATCCGTGAATACTATATTTACAGTTTAGCCCCTGATCTCAAAACAATCACTACTTTTTACTCGTTAGTCCAAATTCAACGAAACCAACGCCCACTTCTTCGTTATGATACCCTCTATCTAGTAAAACAACTCAAACATGTTTTTGAAAATTTTAAAATTTGAATTAGATCAGATTTGAATTCAAACCCTTGGGAGTTACTATTACGTTATGCTTACATTGCCATGCTATGCTCGTAGTCGTGGATTGGGTTTTGAGAGTATTCATGACAGATATGAGGTTGTTAATTAATGGTTTACTTAAGGTGGCAACTTAAACACACATCTGGGTGGATTGAAGCACCTGGGTATTCCAGGATTGCCTGTCTAGGCACCTGGGTAGACCAGGATTGCCTGTTTATTTATGGACCACCACCCAGGCTCAAAGGGATCATGAGAGTTTTCATACTAGAAACTTCCGTGTGCAGCCACAAGCTATTATGGGCTCTAGCATAGTTGATTAAGTCGTGCAAACTCTTACAGGGTAGACTAGCAGATGTAGGGGAAAGTAGGTGTAACGGTCTATCCATCGTAAGGTGCTAGCGCTTCTGAAAGACTGTGTCTCGGTCATCCGTTTCTCAAACACCATGTAGTGCGAGAAATCCAACGGAGGCGATCGAGTCTTATGGGGAAAAGTGCACAAACCTCTGCAGAGTGTATAAACTAATCATGATTAGCCGTGTCCCCGGTTATGGACATCTTGATTATCTAGTACCTGAATTATCATGTGAATCTCATCATGTTACTTTAAATTAAGTTTGTTGGGTTTAATGATGTTACTTAATTGGGATTGAGAATGCTGTCAACCATTCTCAATGTTTAACAACCACCATGATAGTTAAAATTTATTCCTTTGCAGTAGGGAAAAATTGGCTTTTCGCAAAAATCTTATAACCATAGAGCTTTTCCACCAGCCATATATGCATGTAGTGATAGCCATTGTTCATCATTTCTCTATGGTGTGATGTTGCTAGTACATTCAATGTACTGACCCTTTGTGGCTGCAACGTCTCATGTTGCAGGATTATCTTACGACGAGTAAGTGATACGTTTGGGTTACGATTTCTACACTCAACTTTGCCGTTGGTGTTGATGGGAATCCATAACCTTTGTTACTTCCGCTATTTGGATCGAGGTAATAGTATTTACGTTATTTTATACATGTGATTTACCTCTGTTATAAATCCTCGAGTACTGTGTGTGTCAGCATACCGATCCAGGGATGACACTTAAGCACAGAGACTTGATCCATTCCGGTCGGGTCGCTACAAGATGGTATCATAGCACATGTTGACTGTAGGACGTGACCCTAGAAACTGGCAAGCCCATAGCAAAGATTTTTCTCTACAACTTTCCATTTCAAAAAGACCTTTTACCTCTCTTCTCTTTTGAGCTTATTCAAAAATTCCCTTTAGTGAGACCATACCCCTTTCCCCTTTTGACCACACGAAGATTTGACTGATGAGACCACTCCAAGAAGTACAAGATATCGGACAACTAAGACCACTTCGGAATGAAGAGTATTTTCCGTGCATCTGAATAATGGAAACTACAATGGTTGAAGACCGAAGACAAGTAGAATTTGAAGGCTCTGAAGAATTCCCAGATTTGTATGACCTAGGAAGGCTACCCTTATGGAACTTGGAAGACTATGGAAGTTGTCAATACCCGAGATCAAGGTGTATCGGAGAATGACCGGAGCATGTAGAGTTAAGAACTCAAGGATTTGTCAAGAAAACCCTAAGGCAGGAGATATCAACTATGGAATGATAGCTCATGGAAATGACAAGAGCAGAAACACAGCTATCCATGAAGTTATCTCCCGCTTATGCTATTGTCACCGTGCTGAGTTAATCATGTATATGCATGGAAGGATTGGATGGTAGAAGGCTGATGGAGCACCCATCAGCTATATGAAGTTTTAACCTTAGCCGGTATATCACCAGGATCTGGAGTATTACATCAAGAAGTTAAGATGGACCTACAAGAAGCAGTATTTTGATAATGAGGCATTTTGTGAGGACTCGGGACCTAGAAGCTGAAAATAGCCAAGCTGGAGGAGCAAAACCTCGAGATACAGGAGATTCGTCAGGAATGGAAGGACCGTAGTGCCATGGTTCATGTCAAGGATGTTGAAACCCGGAAGTTTGGAACGCAACTCCAAAAATATTAAAGGAGGTCACGAGAGACTTCGCGTCAATAGAGATGAATCTGGCAGAAGGATTCGAGAAAGACAAGCATGATCGAAACAAGCCATTGGAGGCATGAACAAGGCTTGAAGAGTTGGAGACGTTGAAGATTTATTGACCTTTAGAAGACCAAACCCTTGTTATATACCTACGTTAGATGCGACGTTTGTGAGCTGCCATTGGTTTGATGTTTTTCCCGACAACCACAAATAAAATTTGTCTTTTCAAAACTTTTGTTTGTATTGTGTGTATCCCTCTCTATCTCTCTTATCTCACCCCAAACCCATGGACCCAATAGAGGATGAATGAAGATGAGCTTGTATTTTCTGGACTGATGAGTCAGTTGGAGACAGACCGATGGATTCAGAACATGGAGGATCACATGGAGAATAACCCTATAGTTGGAAATGATATGACCCAACATCCTCTTCAGTGCTTTGAAAGAGGTGCTGCTACTTGGTGGAGGATATACCAAACCATCAATGGATGGCAAGGAGTAACCACTTGGAAAGAATTTAAGTTGACTCTGCCAAAGTCTTGGATTGTTTCCCAGAAGTTGAAGCCTTATGGAAAGGATATGAAGAAACCTTGTGCATGCAAGATTTGTAGAGAAATAGGACACACCCATAAAGAACACAAGGATGAATGCCCTAATTGTGAAGGAAGTCACCCAGTTGAAGATTGCCCAACTAGGCAGATTACTTGTTTCTTGTGTGAAGGGATTACCCACTATCCTACTCAGTGTCACATTTACCCCATGGTACGAAGAACCATACAATAGAAGAAATAAGTAAAGAAAGGAGCCCTTATGGAAATTTTAGAAGGACCCATGATGAAGGAAGATGTGGAGGACACACCTAAAGAGGACCCGAGTAAACCCTGCACTAAGTCTTGCTATTCATGTGGAGAAGAAGGACACATCGCCCAAAATTGTTTGAATGGGGATCTAGTAGAATTCCCGACAGAGGAAGTAGTATATGACCCACAAGAAATAGAAGCCATGATTGGCATGGAAAGGTCCAGGAAGAGAAGCAGATTGGATTCCAGGAAGGATCTGAGTCATATCACATGTTATAGGTGCAAGGAGTCAGGGCACTACCTCAGCAGTTGCCCAAAAAGGAAACCTCGAGACTTGTCAGAAGTAATATGTTTTCGTTGTAATAGAGCAGGGCACTTTGCCAGAGAATGCCCCAAGGAGAAGGAAACTTGTGCTAGATAGTTGAGTTTGCAACAAAAGAAATGGAGTAGTAGAAGTGGGTACATTTTCTTTTATATTGAGGTGTTGAGTTGAGACATGTAATGGAAAAGCGAGAGATTGTAATCATTTGAGAATGAATAAAGTTAGCATCGTTGGTACTGATATGGATTTTATGAGTTGTTACTCTATTAAGAAGGATTTTGACCATTTTTGAGGATATGAGAAATGTGGTCTATGGAAGATTTGTGCATTTTAAGGGTGGTAGTACCCTGTAAGAACCCTTGACCCCTGGAAAAGATAAGGATACTCCACTGAGTGGATTTCGGACAAAATGAATACGAGTTTTGTCTCAATATGTGTGATGCCCCAAGAGTATGTGGGATGAAGTGGAGACCGTTAGTTGTTTGGACCAAATGTGATCAAGGAGTTAGAAGAGAATGTTAAGTTGATTCGAGATAGACTGAAGGTAGCTCAGTCCAGGCAAAAGAGTTATGCAGACTTAAAGACGCAAGGAGGTAGTCTATGAAATTGGAGACAGAGCATGTCTTCGGGTGCCCCTCGGCGAGGAGTTAAATGATTTGGAGTTAAGGGAAAGTTAGCCCCGAGATTTGTAGGACCATACCGAGTTTTGGAGCGTATGGGAGAAGTGGCCAACAAGTTGGAGTCACCCGAAGGACTGTCAGGAGTTCAAGATGTGTTTCATGTTTCCCAGTTGAAGAAGTGCCATGCAGAGATGGCCAATATTCCCCTGTAAGGACGCTTGACCCTGGAAAGGATAATGATGTTCCACGAAGTGGAATTTGGACTTCATAAGTATAAGTTTTATCTTGGTATGAGGGATATTCCATGAGGATGAAGAGATAAATTACTATTGGATATAAAGAAGGTATGATGTCGGAAATATGGATCAATGGAAACTCCATGATGAGTCTGAGTAATCACGTCTTAGTTTGGTGCAAATAGAAGGAAGGGAGACAATACAATTGGATGGATTTTAAGTATGCTAGGAAGCTAGAAGTTGGATGTTGGAATAATGATCAGTTGCCCGATGATAAGTTCAATGACTACAAGTGATGAGATGGGCCATAAACCACAGGCCCCAAGACCTGCCAAGAAGCAAGCACATTCTTGCTGAAGGAAGAACCCTGGAGGAAGATACGACGTTTATCGGCAGACAATTTTATAGGAGTAACGCAAAACCTGAGAGTTGTGAAGGAACGATAGATGTTTGTTTGGCTTGCAGAATCCATGGAATTATCCGAACTTAGTTCGTCTACAAGAGAAATTTTGCAATGCTTGTGAGGATGACTGAGTGTTAGAATGCGAGATTTGCTAAACCGTATACACGGTAATGATTTGGGTGCGGGATGGATTGATCACCATACCGACTTACTCTTATTATTCGCCTGGCTATATGGGATGGTAAATCTAAGTGACTTACCTATAGTAGAGAGACAACGATATTAAACCTTGTTAAACCTTAGAATGGTATAGAAATTTTTCCCTTGTACAAGGCAGCTTTTGCCAACCGTAGGTTATACGGTGAGGATCAACCAGACCCATTTCCTGCAGGAGAAACCATAAATTGTTGACCACCATGAGATATCGATTAGTTGTTTAGTACTGGCGCCAGACCCGTCAGGTAAGAAGATCCAGTCTCGGAATAACCTTACCAAGATGAAAGGACAAAAGAATTGTGGTAAAGGTTATGCCACTACCGAAAGAGCCCAGATAAGGAATTATCCTGAAGATCTAAGAAGACCGACACTGTTAACAATAAAATTGGAGTATATGAGTTTGATGGAACCGTAACCTTGCTTCTAAGGGTGGTAGCACCCCAGACCCCGGTGATGATTGATGGATTTTGAGGAGACCCCCAAACCCTAACATTTTTCTTGCTAGCCTCTCCGAATCTCGAGGACGAGATTCATTTTAAGGGTGGAAGGTTTGTAACATCCCAAAATTCTAAATTTTGGAATGTTATAATAAATAGATAGATTTGATTGATTGTTTGATTGATTGACTAAAAGTGAGTGAAATTCGAAACTTTTTGAAAGTTAAATGAGAGGGACTAAAAGGACTTTCCCAAACTTTCATTTTTGCATTTATGATCTCCGGGAATTCAAATTCTTTTCACCACGAAACCCTGGAGAGAAGATGACATGACTTCTTCCATTTAAATTAAATGAAAAGGGTTGTTGAAAATATTTCAAATTCTTAAACTTCAAGCAACTCAATGATTTTCATGAGAGAAGATAAAATGACTTCTTCATTATATATGAAATATGAGTTGGAAGTTAAAAGGATCAAATTCGAAGTCCTTTTGGAAAAAATTTCAATTTGGAGTTATTTGAGTTTATTCAAATTATTTTTCTCCAAAAATGAAATATATGGAAATTAGGGTAACATGATTCCCTACATTAGAAAATTGGACAAAAATTAATTTGAAATCATTTTGGTATTTTTTAAAATGATTTTTGTTGGATTTTATTAGACCAGTAGCACTCTTTGAATTATCTGATTTTGTGTGTATTTTATTTAATGCTAGAAAAATGTTCATGTCGTAGAAAATCTTTTTCTGAAAATTTTGATATATTATATGCCTATAGTTTATTTTATTTCGATTTATTTTCATTTCTTTTATTGTATGTAAAAAATGTAAAAAAAAAGAAAGAGAAAAAAAGAAGAAGGTTTTCCTTCCGCCGACTGGGCCGGCCCCAGGCCCAGCCAACCGCGCCGGCCCACCGCTGCATCGTCCCTGACCGGACGACGGAGTCCGCCTCCCACACGACTCCGCCGGCGCCGCCGTCTCCGCCCCGGCCTCCTGCATCCTGACCCGTTCCCCACGCCACCCCTCGCCTCCTCCCCTGGCCTTTAAAAGGCGGGCCCCCGATGCCGCACCCTCGACCCCGCTCCTCCCCGCATCGCCGCACCGTCGCCGCCGCGTGCCGTCGCCAACTGCACCGCCCCTCCCCGCTTGCTTCGCCGCCGCTGCCTTTCCGCGCCGCCACCGCCGCACTGCAGCCCCGCCGCCTCTCGCCTCGTGCCACCACAGCACCGCCGCCCGCCGCCACTGCTAGCTACGCCGCCTCGCAGTGCCGTAGCCGCTGCCGCATCTCGTCGCGGGAGAGCCACCGGAAAACCGCCACCGCCGCCGGTTTATTTCACCTGAGCCGGTAAAAGCCGCTGCTTTTCCTTTCAGTTTTATAAAACAAAACCCTAGATCGGTTTTCTACAGAAAACCTAGATCTGGTTTTTTTAGTTTAGTTATGTAGTGAATGTTCACCTGGTTGGTTCTATTAATGAACAGATTCGTTCGTTATGTTCTGTTAGCGAGCGTTCGCTCGATAGTTTTTTTTTCTTTTTAATTTCAGCCAGGGACCCATCCGTGAATACTTTATTTATAGTTTAGCCCCTGATCTCAAAACAATCACTACTTTTTACTCGTTAGTCCAAATTCAACGAAACCAACACCCACTTCTTTGTTATGATCCCCTCTATCTAGTAAAACAACTCAAACATGTTTTTGAAAAGTTTAAAATTTGAATTAGGTCAGATTTGAATTCAAACTTTGTTTGATCATAACTTGAGTTTCGTAGCTCCGTTTGAGTTGATTGTTTTTGCAAATCGAAGCTCTTGACCTAAACTTTCTGATAAGGCCAAATTCATATAATTTTGGTACTATTAGAAATTGTTTTATGTTAAAGAGTTATTTTCTTGGTTTTGATGTTTTCCGAATTGTCTTCTTCGATCTTTCTGATTTTTTTGAGTGATTGCTTATGTGTGGTTACTATTGTTTGCTTACGATAGATTGACCGGAGTGTGACGAGTAGAACTATCAAGAGTTTTGAGTACGAATCATTTTCATCAACATTGCAGGCAAGTTCACACTTTGATCATACCTCTTTCATACCCAGTTTTTATTGCATTAGATCAAACCTCCAACGTTGCATGACTAGGATCTAATTAAATTGTGGGATGGGAAGTAGTTGAGGTAGTACCTATTACCTGTTTATTATCAAACCCTTGGGAGTTACTATTACATTATGCTTACATTGCCATGCTATGCTCGTAGACGTGGATTGGGTTTTGAGAGTATTCATGACAGATATGAGGTTGTTAATTAGTGGTTTACTTAAGGTGGCAACTTAAACACACATTTGGGTGGATTGAGGCACCTGGGTATTCCAGGATTGCCTGTCTAGGCACCTGGGTAGACCAGGATTGCCTGTTTTTTTATGGACCACCACCCAGGCTCAAAGGGATCATGAGATTTTTCATACTAGAAACTTCCGTGTGCAGCCACAAGCTATTATGGGCTCTAGCATAGTTGATTAAGTCGTGCAAACTCTTACAGGGTAGACTAGCAGATGTAGGGGAAAGTAGGTGTAATGGTCTATCCATCGTAAGGTGCTAGCGCTTCTGAAAGACTGTGTCTCGGTCATCCGTTTCTCAAACACCATGTAGTGCGAGAAAACCAAGGGAGGCGATCGAGTCTTGTGGGGAAAAGTGCGCAAACCTCTACAGAGTGTATAAACTAACCATGATTAGCCGTGTCCCCGGTTATGGACATCTTGAGTATCTAGTACCTGAATTATCATGTGAATCTCATCATGTTACTTTAAATTAAGTTTGTTGGGTTTAATGATGTTACTTAATTAGGATTGAGAATGCTGTCAACCATTCTCAATGTTTAACAACCACCATGATAGTTAAATAAAATTTATTCCTTTGCAGTAGGGAAAAATTGGCTTTTCGCAAAAACGTTATAACCATAGAGCTTTTCCACCAGCCATATATGCATGTAGTGATAGCCGTTGTTCATCATTTCTCTATGGTGTGAATTTGCCAGTACATTCAATGTACTAACCCTTTGTGGCTGCAACGTCTCATGTTGCAGGATTATCTTATGACGAGTAAGTGATACGTTAGGGTTACGATTTCTACACTCAACTTTGCCGTTGGTGTTGATGGGAATCCACAACATTTGTTACTTCTGCTATTTGGATCGGGGTAATAGTATTTACATTATTTTATACATGTGATTTACCTCTGTTATAAATCCTCGAGTACTGTGTGTGTCAGCATACCGATCCAGGGATGACACTTAAGCACAGAGACTTGATCCATTCGGGTCGGGTCGCTACACTAGCTCCTCTGCTTACCCCTACGTTCCTGATTGTTCGGCTAGGGAGTAAAGGGAGCACCTCTGCGATTGTCATGACCGGGTCCTCCGAGCTCTGACCTTAGACTGGGTGAAGCCGAAAGCTAGCGCTCTTATTGTTTTCAATCATGGTCGGCACACAACGGAACTCATGAGTACAAAAAATCTATTACACAAGTCTTATAGTAATAATGAGCACCGAAGAAAGGTATCGGTGGGGGTACTATTTTCTTCGAAGATGCTTCTTACACTTCGTCTATAATATAGCATAAGTTCCCTGAGCGCGCTTTGTCTATTACAACCTTATGGCCCAGTTGCCTGGTTATCGGAAACACTATCGATATTCTCGACAGGTGGAGTACATAACACTTTTCGGTCCTTGACCGAAGAGGGAGAAGCCGACGGTCGGTTAAGACGCATTTAAAGTTCAGGTGAACAAACATATGATATTAGTACTTCAGTACATACAATCATTATACATAAAATTCTTTTACCCAAGTCACTTAGGGGCTCTTAAATTTATATGAGCCGTTTTATAATAAGTGTTCTTCTTCTTAGTTGTTGCAAAGTTTTTATTACTATTATTATTCATCACTCCTTTTTTCGACACGAGTGTGTGGTCACTAGCCGGGGAGCCTAATTTCTCTCTCAAAGCCGCTAGAGTTTAGTTTGCTAAACTGGCCTAATGAGAAGTACTCCACCTTCGGGATAGGAGGTTGAAGCCGTAGGGTGACCCGCTTGAAGTCTTGAGATAGAATGTGTCATGTTAAAGCACGACAGAAGCACTCTTTTTTCTGAGACCAATTTTCAGATTGGCACCAAACACTTGATCTTGTTCGGACGTCAAGTTTTTACTGATGTTTTTTGGTTTTCCAAGCTTGTGACACTTTTAAACTATTTGTGTGTTTTCAGCACAAGTCTCACAGTGCAACGCCGGACACCTTTAGAGATTCAGCAAAAACATTCTCAGATATTGCTATATATGCATCGGTTTCGAATTGTGTCTTCGGTCAATAGTTGGGTTGCCCGGCTCCTGCACTTGCTTCCTACGTTCCGCTTTGTTCGGCTAGGCGTGCAAAGGGAGAACCACTGCGACTGTGCTTCCAGCTCACATGGTTAAGCACCTCAGTGGAGAAAGCCGAAAACTGACTGTCACAAATCCCAGTAAACTGGTCAGCGATCCGATGACTGTGTTAAATGACGGGCCATTCATAACAATGGCCGAAGTGTTTACGGCTTGACCTCGACTGTCGCCGAACACTACCGGGGGCTATTAACTGGCCTCCCAAACTAAATCCTCGATATTTTGCTCTTACCTTGGAGCTGAGGTTTCATGATCATGCTTAGCATGACAACCCAAAGAAAGGAACCAATAGCGGGACTATTTTCTTTGGAAGACATTTCTTATGTTAAACAGT
This sequence comes from Triticum dicoccoides, assembly GCF_002162155.2. NCBI lineage: Eukaryota > Viridiplantae > Streptophyta > Magnoliopsida > Poales > Poaceae > Triticum > Triticum dicoccoides. Next base: position 201,563,560 of record NC_041382.1, read on the forward strand.
AATATAACATATCTCTCTGTGTACCTTTGTTTATAAAACCGTATGGCCAGATTGCCTTGTTTGTCGTAAATCTTTTCCCTCATAAAGGCTTTATAAAGTAGGACAAACACTCCTCGGCTACCGGCCGAGGAGGTGGAAGCCGATGGCCGGTCAACAAAGTTTTGTACAATGCGGATCCGAGCATTAATGACATAAAGTACTTGGATACATAGAGTCATTACACATAATTTGTGATTTTACTATGGATATCGATCCTTAATTTGGCCACCTGTGCCTGCATTAAGGCTCGGGGGCTACTGGCCTTCGGGCTTATTATTTACAAATATTAAAGGGGCACATAGATCCCCTGATCTGGTGTTGCCACCCGACCAGTGTCTCGGAGGCTACTGCATTGCCTGTCCAATGCAGAAAATTTTAAGTGCAATACAGTTTCCGAGGAGATTATGATCCTCAGGTTGGTCGGCCGCACCCAACCTGAGTCTCGAGGACTGAGCACGCCGCTTTTTGTGTCCCGAAGTATTCTGCCGAGCTAGGACTTGATCCTTAGGCCGATTTTGCAAATCAACCTGAGTCTCAGCGGCTACTGGTATCAGCACTCTTACGTTATCCTTCAAGTGCATCTCGGGTTTTAAACCGATACACACCTTGAGGGCTACTGGCTATATATCTCGGCAGAGAATAAATTGCACCAATAAAAAATATTGACAAAAAATTGGCCCACAGTCGGGGTGGTGCACCACCTCGGAAGCAGTCCGGCATAAAACTCGGGCGCTAGTGGCTGGCTCCATAGAGGACATTTCCAGCATTAAGCTTGGCTAAACTCCTTCAAATTTTTGAACCATGGTGATATGACACCTCGGATATAGTCCGGCGTTGGAGCCCGGATACAGTCCGGCGTTGGAGTTTGGACATAGTCCGGCGTTGGAGCTTGGATACATTCCGGCGTTGGAGCTCGGAAAGCGGTCCGGCGTTGGTGCTCGGCTACAAAAGATACCTCGAATGCAGTCCGGTGTTGGAGCTCGGACACAAGAGGACTCTGCCGCCCGAGAACAACTTCAAACCCAAGGTGTGGCATAAAAACAACAAGGCATTGATAAAGGCCGAAGACTTAAAGGGCTCCTCGGATACCTGACGTGTGAGATCTTCAGATTTAGCTCGGCAATCCTCAAGATAGAAGATGGGAAGATTTGTTGAACCAGTTTTCAAGACGACGACTGAAGACAAAGAACAGTTCGGAAGAATCGAGGAGTGTCCCAAACTTGAAGACCGGTTCAGGGGGCTACTGACGGTGTCCTGGACTAGGGGGTACTCACCACATCGTCTCCCGCTCAGTTAGATTGGGCCGTGGACCCCCATGGCCGTATACTCATGGGCTAGTTCGGACAGCTGCCGCATACACGGAAGATTCCACAAGACTTGGTGATCAAGACAAGGACTCCTCCCCACTGGCGTATTCGGCTAGGACTCTTGTTATCCTAGGCCTCTGGTGCATTATATAAACCGAGGCCAGGCTAGTCAATAGACCAATCATACCATAGGCTAGCTTCTAGGGTTTAGCCTCTCTGATCTCGTGGTAGATCAACTCTTGTAATACTCATACCATCAATATCAATCAAGCAGGACATAGGGTATTACCTCCATCAAGAGGGCCCGAAACTGGGTAAACATCATGTCCCCTGCCTCCTGTTACTATTGATCCTAGACGCACAGTTGGGGACCCCCTACCCGAGATCCACCAGTTTTGACACCGACAGCGATGTTTCGGCTCGATAGACCGAACTCGCTAAGGCTCGCCAAAGCGCGGAAGAGGCCCGGGTTGAGGCCCAGGGCGCCCTCCAGGAGATCCAGGAGGCCAGGAAAATCGCGGTGGGTAAGGCGCTTAGTATGTAAAGCAAATATGTGAAGAAGAAGTATCTCTTACTAACCCGGATTCGAAGTTCTCCAGTGGCGTTTGCGGATCTGCCGCACAGTGTGTCTGACGCTGCGGAGTTCTTCCGAGCCGAAGAAGGGAGCTCTACGGAGAAGTTGTTCTAGTCGCAATATCTTGCGCCAGAACTTCCAGTGCCTTTAGCGATCAGCTAAAACAGCTGGTCGAGCTACATAAGGTGGCCAAACTGGCCATGAAGAATGTAATAATCCGGTTGTGGCCTGCCGAAGCTATACCCGGCAGCTACTTCGGACTCGTGAAGTGGCTGGTGAATGCCTGCCCTCGGCTAGACGTCATCAAGCAGTCGGTCTGCATCAAGGGCGCACGCATGGCCTTCGCCCGTGTCAAGGTGTGGTGAGTGAAGATGGACGCCGTCAAGCTTACGACCAGGGGACCGCAAGAGGGCAAGGAGCACCGCACACCCGAGCGGTATTTTGAAGACGTCCTGGAGGGGTCTCGTATTGTGGCGACGCAATGTGCGCAAGACATTATTTTTAAATGAATACATTCATGTTGTCTCTGCCTTATATGATGAAACAAAGTCGTTATGTAATATAATGTTTGTTATTTAAAAAGTTTCACCTCCTGTGCGGCCGTGTTGTATGAAATCTGAGAGTTGGCCAGTCGTCGGCTTCTGCCCCCACGTGGGTAGTACGGGGTGTTCGGGATGTAATCTAAACACTCTTGATCCAATTGTTTGGTCCTTGAAGGAGGTGTTTAGCGCGACAAACCAGGCAATCAGACTATGCGGCTTTAGCATCCTCACTTAGCCATAGGAGTTTGACAATGAAAATGTAGACGCAACCTCTAGTATCCGAACTAGGATGCTATAAACACCCGATCGGGTAAGTACCGATCCCTCCCATAATGCAGAAAAAATCTTTAAGGATTTGAGACTTCCGAAGAGCTGACCGGCTCTCGCCGCATCATGACAGCCAGTTTTCGGCTTTCTCTACTAAGGTGCTCATCCGGGTAAACCAGGGCACAATCGCAGTAGTTCTCCCTTTACTACCCTAGCCTATACAGTGGAACGTAAGGTAGCAAGCACAGGAGCCGGACAACCCAACTATTGACCAAAGACATGATTCGGAGCCAATGCATATAGTGCTAAATTCGGGGTGCCGAACTATACTATAAAAAGTGTTCGGACTTTATTGCCATGTTGTGGGGCGCTATGAAGCCCCTGGCAAATTGAAACGTACCAAAGTATATGGGTGCTATTTGATAAGGTTATCAAAAGGAAAAATAAGAAAAGGTAGTAAACTAGAGCCGTAAAATTTGGGCCACAAACTGTTTCCATTATAATTTCATTGGTGCGTTAAAGTGCATTTATACACATAGCAATAAGCAAAAGGCTATTTAATATGCCTTAACCAAGGGAGAGCTGCGTGCGGGTCCTGAAAACAGGTAAGGGATCGTTAAAGAAACCACCTAAAAATTCCCCAGTACGTCCATGCTTCTTGTCGTCTTGGTGTATTTATCCTTCGAAAGGAACCGATGGTCAAGGCGTCAGGGAAGGCTTGTAGAAAAAAGAAACCTGAAAAGGAGAAAAAAGGAAACAGTGAAAGTACGTGTGTCTGGGGCGGTTGAGCCGTATTGTGGATCAAAAGCTAGTTATGCCTCCATCCATGCCCATGGTATTTTGAGTGTGTAGTTATGTACGCGCGGTACAATTGCCGCCACTTGGTCGGGACTGAGACGGAGGTCGAATTGCCAGTCAAGCTCTTGATGAGCCGAGCTGTCCTACTGCAGAATAGTCTGGACTCTCTTGACAGTGTCTGGGAGCTCGGCCGCTAAATTAAGGTTCTGCTTGAAAAGACCGCTCTGTACTTCTGCTGCTAAGGCAGCGGTGTGCTCCTCGGTGCGGAGGGAGCGTGCTACCTCTTGAGCACTGCGTTCGTTTTCCCTTGAAGAGGAAAGGGTGATGTAGCAAAGTAGCGTAAGTATTTCCCTCAGTTTTTGAGAACCAAGGTATCAATCCAGTAGGAGGCTACGCGCGAGTCCCTTGCACCTGCACAAAACAAATAAATCCTCGCAACCAACGCGATAAGGGGTTGTCAATCCCTACACGGTCACTTATGAGAGTGGGATCTGATAGATATGATAAGATAATATTTTTGGTATTTTTATGATAAAGATGCAAAGTAAAATAAAAGCAATGAAAAAAGCAAAGGAAATAACTGAGTATTGGAAGATTAATATGATGAAGATAGACCCAGGGGCCATAGGTTTCACTAGTGGCTTCTCTCAAGAGCATAAGTATTTTACGGTGGGTGAACAAATTACTCTTGAGCAATTGACAGAATTGAGCATAGTTATGAGAATATCTAGGTATGATCATGTATATAGGCATCATGTCCGAGACAAGTAGACCGACTCCTGCCTGCATCTACTACTATTACTCCACACATAGAGCGCTATCCAGCATGCATCTAGAGTATTAAGTTCATAAGAACCGAGTAATGCCTTAAGCAAGATGACATGATGTAGAGGGATAAACTCATGCAATATGATGAAAACCCCATCTTGTTATCCTCGATGGCAACAATACAATACGTGCCTTGCTGCCCCTACTGTCACTGCGAAAGGACACTGCAAGATTGAACCCAAAGCTAAGCACTTCTCCCATTGCAAGAAAGATCAATCTAGTAGGCCAAACCAAACTGATAATTCAAAGAGACTTGCAAAGATAACCAATCATACATAAATGAATTCAGAGAAGATTCAAATATTGTTCATAGATAAACTTGAACATAAACCCACAATTCATCGGTCTCAACAAACACAAGGCAAAAGAAGATTACATCGAATAGATCTCCACAAGAGAGGGGGAGAACTTTGTTTTGAGATCCAAAAAGAGACAAGAAGCCATCTAGCTAATAACTATGGACCCGAAGGTCTGAGGTAAATTACTCACACTTCATCGGAGAGGCTATGGTGTTGATATAGAAGCCCTCCATGATCGATGCCCCCTCCGGTGGAGCTCCGAAATAGGCCCCAAGATGGGATCTCGTGGATACAGAAAGTTACGGTGGTGGAATTAGGGTTTTGGCTCCGTATCTGATCGTTTGGGGTACGTAGGTATATATAGGAGGAAGAAGTACGTCGGTGGAGCAACAGGGGGCCCACGAGGGTGGAGGGCGCGCCTGGGGGGAGGCGCGCCCCCTACCTCGTGGCTTCCTTGTTGGTTGCTTGACGTAGGGTCCAAGTCTCCTGGATCTTGTTCGTTCCAAAAATCACGTTCCCGAAGGTTTCATTCCGTTTGGACTCCGTTTGATATTCCTTTTCTTCCAAACCCTAAAATAGGCAAAAAACCAGCAATTCTGGGCTGGGCCTCCGGTTAGTAGGTTAGTCCCAAAAATAATATAAAAGTGAATAATAAAGCCCAATAATGTCCAAAATAGAAGATAATATAGCATGGAACAATCAAAAATTATAGATACATTGGAGACGTATCAGAGCGTTCCGTGTTGCCATTAACTGTTATGACGCCGCGTGGTCCAGACATCTTGAGCTTGAGATAAGCGTAGTGCGGCACCGCGTTGAATCGAGTAAACGCGGTTCGTCCAAGCAGTGCGTGGTAACCGCTGCGAAAAGGGACGATATCGAAGATTAACTCCTCGCTTCGGAAGTTGTCCGGAGATCCGAAGACAACCTCTAGTGTGATTGAGCCCATACATCGGGCCTCTACACCTGGTATGACTCCTTTAAAGGTAGTCTTTGTGGGCTTGATCCGTGATGGATTGATGCCCATTTTGCGCACTGTATCCTGATAGAGCAGGTTGAGGCTGCTGCCGCCGTCCATCAGGACTCGCGTCAGGTGGAACCCATCAATTATTGGGTCTAGGACCAGTGCGGCTGAGCCACCATGACGGATACTGGTCAGATGATCCCGGCGATCAAAAGTGATCGGGCATGACGACCATGGATTAAATTTTGGGGCGACTGGCTCTATCGCGTAGACGTCCCTGAGCGCGCGCTTGCGCTCCCTCTTGAGGATGTGGGTAGCGTATATCATGTTCACCATTTTGACCTGAGGAGGAAACTTGTTCTGTCCCCCTGTGTTTAGTGGCCGGGGCTCCTCATCGTCATCCTCGCTTTGCGATCCCTTCTCCTTGCTTTCGACATTTAATTTGCCGGCCTGTTTAAAAACCCAAGAATCTCTATTTGTATGATTGGGTGGTTTGTGTGGGGTGCCATGGATCTGACACGGAGGGTCGCGTATACGGTCCAAGCTGGATGAGCCCGAATTGTTCTTTTTGAACAGCTTCTTCCACTGACCGGACTTAGAGCCACTCAATCCAGCATTGACCGCCGTATCATCGGTGTTGTCATTGTTGTTGCGACGCTTGTGTCTGTTGCGTCGGAATTTGTTGTTGCTATTTCTGGCTTCGGAGGTGCCGGCGTTGCTTGCATTGTTTTTGCTACGGGCCAGCCAACTATCATCACCCGCACAAAAGCGGGTCATGAGTGTCGTGAGGGCTGCCATGGACTTCGGGTTTTCTTGGCCGAGGTGTCGGATGAGCCATTCATCGCGGATGTTGTGTTTAAAGGCCGCTAGGGCTTCGGCATCCGGACAGTCGACGATCTGGTTCTTTTTAGTTAGGAACCTAGTTCAAAATTTCTTGGCTGACTCTCCGGGCTGTTGAAGTATATGGCTTAAGTCATCAGCAACTGGTGGCCAGACATATGTACCTTGCAAGTTGTCACGGAAGGCGTCTTCCAAATCCTCCCAGCTGCCAATAGAGTTTTCGGGAAGACTGTTTAACCAGTGTCGAGCTGGCCCTTTGAGTTTTAACGGAAGGTATTTGATGGCGTGGAGGTCATCTCCGCGGGCCATATGGATATGGAGAAGAAAATCCTCAATACACAGCGGGATCAATTTTTCCATCGTATGATTCAATATTCACGGGTTTAAACCCTTATGGGAATTCATGCTCCATTACTTCGTCAGTGAAGCAAAGAGGTTGTGCGGCACCTCTATATCGGGTCACATCGCGACGTAGCTCCGATGGAGTCCGTCTGCAGTTTTCGGCCCGCGCGTGACTAGGCTTGTCACGTCCGAATAGATAGCCGTCGTCACGTGTCGAGGCACGTCCTTGTGATCCGTAGATCGATCTGGTATGTCCTGCTCTATTGTCCAGGTCCTGCCGAAGGTCATCTGTATAAACACGACCTGTTTTATCTCTGCCTTTACGATGAGGCGGGGTGGGCTGGTATTCGGCTTGAGTTGCCGCTTTATCCTGACCACGTGATGGTTGGTCAGCCGCATTGCATGATGATGGTATGGGCTCTAGCGCCTCGTCGTCGAACTGAGGTAGCAATTTGCGCTTCGGGTAGCTTTTGGCGGGGCGCTTGAGGCCGTATTCTTCGGCCGCTAGGACATCGGTCCATCTATCATTGAGCAGATCTTGGTCAGCTTGAAGCTGTCGTTGCTTCTTTTTCAGGCTCCTTGCAGTGGCTATTAGCTGGCGCTTAAAGCGCTCCTGTTTGAGAGGTTCCTTAGGTACGATAAAATCCTCGTTGCCGAGGCTCACCTCCTCCTCAGAGAGTGGGAGATAACTACTGTCCTCCGAGTCTTTGTTTGCGGCCTGTTCATTAGGGCTAACTTGCCCATCTTCCTGATCGTCCTATTCGACAGTTCGTTCGTCAGGATCTTCTCTGTCTTCGGCACCCTCCGGAGTGTTATTGTCTCCCGTGCCGGCGTTGCTATTTTTGCTGCGGCGTGATTTAGAGCGGCGCCACTGACGCGACTCTTTGGTTCTATCTTAGGAGGTTCATCCTCAACTGGATTCTCTTTGTCTTCATCGCTGTTTTCTTTTGGTGCATCCACCATGTATACGTCATATGAGGAGGTGGCCGTCCATCGTCCGGTGAATGGCGGGTTTTGGGCATCCTCTTCTCCTGCATCGTCATTCATATCGCCGATGTCTCCGTAGCCGTAATCGAGCGTGTCGGTTAAGTCCTCGATAGTGGCTATGAAGCACTACAAAAAAAAGACACATCCACGACATTTTGGGCCGAACGAATTTTTTTCCTGTCATACATATGACACTTCTATGACGATAATTGTGACAAAATCCGGTATCATCATAGATGTGGTGGGCTCCTACTTCTATGAAAAAAAATCATGACAGAAAATGGGCTTTTCGTCCTGGGCGGGCCGGAGACGCAGCTGCATGACATTCTTTGGGCCGTCCATGACGGAAAAACCATGGTAGAAGCGAGGGGGAGGAAAATTTTGGGGAGTTCCCGGTTACGGTGGGAGGTCGGGGGCCGAGCGATGCGCGTTTCTCTTGTACACGTACGCGCGTGTGTGCGAGGTGTTGGCTCTAACTGAACCCGAGCGAGGCGTTGGGCTCTAACTGAACCCGAGCGATTGCACTGCAGGCTACGCGTTACTGAACCCGAGCGATCGATCGATGGCTGTTAACTGAACCCGATCGAGCGATTCCTTCGCTACTGCTGCTAACTGAAGCCGATCGATGCTGCCTCTGGG
>NC_041382.1:201572101-201572433 GCF_002162155.2 Triticum dicoccoides
GTGCGAGGCGTTGGCTCTAACTGAACCCGAGCGAGGCGTTGGGCTCTAACTGAACCCGAGCGATTGCACTGCAGGCTACGCGTTACTGAACCCGAGCGATCGATCGATGGCTGCTAACTGAACCCGATCAAGCGATTCCTTCGCTACTGCTGCTAACTGAAGCCGATCGATTGGATGAACAGTGAGCGTTGCGGGGGGGGGGGTGGATGAACAGTGAGCGGTGGCGTTGCCTTTGGATGAACAGGACCCCGTGGTGTGGAGGGCTGGATGAACAGTAGACGACGGAGGGGTGCCTGTGAAGGGGTGGTTGAACAGGACCCCGTGGTGTGGAG
>NC_041382.1:201572443-201584444 GCF_002162155.2 Triticum dicoccoides
ACAGAACCCCGTGGTGTGGAGGGCTGGATGAACAGTAGACGGTGGAGGGGTGGTTGAATAGTAGCCGGTGGAGTAGCGCGGTGGAGGCTGGAGGAGGTCGACAGTAGCCCGTGGAGGCTGGAGGAGGTCGATGGTGGAGATGAATAGTATCCCGTGTGGTCCCATTTTGTGGTACGCCACACCCCTCCCGATGAACAGGACCCCCGTTTCGACCGTAGCGCTCCAACACAAGTCTGTTTCGTCCGTTTTGCGGTACGCCACACCCCTCCCGATCAACAGGACCCCTGTTTCGACCGTAGGAGGTCCGTTTCCTCCGTTTTGCGGTACGCCAGACCCCTCCCGATCAACAGGACCCCGTTTCGAATGTAGGAGGTCCGTTTCCTCCGTTGTGCGGTACGCCAGGCCTCGTTTCCATCGCCTGTTCCGTCCAAGCCCTCCTGATGAACACGACCACGCATTCCATTCCGACCCAGCCGGTTGGCTCCCACGCGTTCCGTTGCCTCCTGATGAACACGACGCAATCCGTTGCCTCCCCATGAACACGACGCATTCCATTGCCTCCCCATGAACACGACGACGACGCTGTTTCTCCATTCCGACCCAGCCATGTACACGAGCCCTGGCCGTACGTATGCGCGAGTAGGCGTTCGAGACCCCGCCCGTATGTACACATACGTGGTTGTATTTTCTCTCTTGCACCCTGGCCGCTGTACATACATGTACATGCTACGTGCGCGCCTCTACTACGACACGTACGCGCCTCTACTACGACATGTGCGCGCCTCTACATCCACCAGTATATATGTACGTACACGTTCGCGGCCAGAATGACAACGCTACGTACACTTCGACCAGGTGGGTCCCAACTTTCAAGCACTTCCTTACCTGCAAAGATGTAGCTGGTGGGTCCCAGCAGTCAGGGGGGCGAATCGTTTTTTTTTGCCCGGACACACTTCCTTGCATGCGAAGATGTAGCTGGTGGGTCCCAGTAGTCAGGGGGAACATTTTTTCGCGAAATACAGTGGCCCGTCCGGTGAGTCCCAGCTGTCAGGTGGAGGAATCATTATTTTCCGCGTAATAAGGAGGCACTTCCTTGCTGTGGCCGTGGACCCAGCTGTCAGCCTCCCCACGTACAGTCCACGTCTGATGGAAGTCATTCCTTGACCACGTTGACCACGCCGCGCCGAGAGCAGCAGGGCGGTGGACGACGACGAGGCCTAGGAAGGGGACGACGGGGAGCCGGGGAAGACGCGGCAGTGGAAGCCCGCGCGGAGAGGAGTACGAGGGTTCACTGGTTCAGCTGCGGTGTGAGGCTGCCGTCGCCGCAGGGCCTGGCCAGTGGTGGGAATAGTCGGGACAGTGAGGCCTCCAAGGCAGCACAGCCGTCCACGGGAGGCAGGAGCATGCGGCACGACCGGCGTTGCTTGGGGCGGCTGGAGCAAGAAGACCAGAGGTTGAAGAAGCACTACGGCCGTTGGATGGACATCGTACGGTCACTGGAGCTAGAATCGTTTATATTGACTAAGTTGACAAAGCCCTCCGTCCCCGTCAACTTAGTAGGCCCACAAGTCAGCCTCCCACCAAGGTGGGTCCCATCTAGAAGGGGGGTATTCATTTTTGTGTGCGTAATAAGGAGGCACTTCCGGTGGGTCTGAGCTGACAGCAGGGGGGACGTTTTTTCGCGAAATACGGTGGCCCTCGGGAGGGTCCCAGCGGTCAGGGGCAAACGTTTTTTTCGCGAAATACTGGTGGGCGTCTGGTGGGTCCCTGCTGTCAGGTGGAGGAATAATTATTTTCCGCGTAATAAGGAGGCACTTCCTTGCGACTGCCATGGACCCAGCTGTCAGCCTCTCCACGTACAGTATTCTTCCGATGGAATTCGGTCGTTGACCACATTGACCACGCCGCGCCGAGAGCACCACGGCGGTGGACGACGGCGAGGCCTAGGAAGGGGACGACGCGGAGCCGGGGAAGACGAGGCAGTGGATGCCCACGCGGAGAGGAGTACGAGAGTTCACTGGTTCGGCTGCTCTGCCGTCGCCGCAGAATAACAGGGCGTATGGGTGAGTGGAGTGGAGGGATGGCCTGGCCAGCGGTGGGAGTAATATGGGGGTGGTGAGGCCTCCGCGGCAGCATAGTCGGCCACGGGAGGCTGGTGCAGGCAGCACGACCGGCGCTGCTTTGAACGGCTGGAGCAAGAAGACCAGAGGTTGAATAAGCACTACGGCCGTTGGATGGATATCGTACGGTTAGTCGAGCTAGAATCGTGCATATTGACTAAGTTGACAAAGCCCTTCGTCCCCGTCAACTTAGTAGGCCCACAGCTCGGATTTGTCAAAGAACATATAGATCATTTGCAATTTGTAAGAATGTACATCCCATTTTTTAATTCTAATGGAATTTACTACAGCCCATTTACGGTTTGTTAAAAGTACAGCCCAACTTCTAGCTAGGACAACGATTAATAATTTCAAACAACTGCTCAAAACAAAATTCAAAAAAAAAATCCCACATTTTGATGGGATCCGAAATATTTTTATCCGAAATTTCTAGTCAGGTCAAATATAATTTCAAAATAAAGTTGTATTACGTTAAAATCCAACGAAATATTGCGCGCGCAACAAGTAATGAAATTAAAATTTTCAAATTTCAAAAATAATATATTTTTCAAACTAATTACGTGTTTGGTGCATAGTAACTGTCCAGTTATTATAATTACATCCCATTTATTATTTCTTAAAGTCCGTTTTCTTGTTAAGCCTAATGTATACCTCCTAGGAAAGTTTGCAGCCCAGCGGGGCGGAGAATAACAAGTTGACCCGGATATTGTGTACAACTGTCGGCCTAGTTGCATTGCTGATGTTGAAAAAAGGCATGTGTAGTACAGTACAACCTAACATGGTTACTCAGCCCACATTCAGCGACGCCGGAAAGGCCCAAACAAGGCTTCTGTACAACTTTTTGAAGTCACTGAGCTCAATTAATAACTTAAGAAAAAAGTTAGATTAGAGTGGAACCTAATTAAAAGCTGTCACGAGCAAATAAATAATTCAACGGGTCCCACTTGTGCGTTTGCGCGTGTGTGTGCGTGCGTGTGTGTGTGTGTGTGAGAGAGAGAGAGAGAGAGAGAGAGACCCATCGGTCGATGCTTGTAAATACATCTTTCAGCCATATGCATTGCTGATGCTCAGTAAAAACTTATATAGTTGACACAATCATATAGAACATCATAGCACACTGAACTTGCATACAAAAATTTCACGCAGGCGGCACAATCAGGATGGAAGTAGTGGATCGCTACGGGAAGGGCTATGTTGAAACCAACGAAATCGTACATAACGGTTCATCGTCTTTATCAATGACGGGGAAATATCTTGAATGTTGTGTAAACAAAACAGACAGACAACACAATAAGTTCTGCTAGCACATTAAGTTGACATAGAACCCTTTCTAAAAAAAGTTTAGGTACAAAATTAGAACAGGTCACAATCAAATGTACTGGCATATCAGTGCTTCACACCCATAGCTCGGATTTAACTAGTACTCCCTCCGTTCGGGAAAAGTTGTCCACAGGGCAGTGTATTTATTTTTTTGCAAAAAAAACCCACAGAGTTTTAAACACGTCACAAAGAAGTCCATCTCCTTCCTTCCTCCTCCCCCGTCACCCACGCCTTGCAGCCATCGCCGGCTACCCACCTGCGCTGCCGCCCGCCTGGATCTGCGCCGCGACCAACAACAACGCCGTCGCCCGCTTGCACCTATGCCGCGGCTTACCACCTGCACCGCCCGCCGTGAAGGCAACCTGCGTCGGTGCCCTCCTCGAGCTACGCCGCCGGCCCCGTTGAAGGTCGTCGCCCACGTTCGCCCACCTTCGCCGCCCACCTGCGCCTCTGATTTCATCCGCTTCGGCCGCCGGCACCGTGGACAATTCCGGCCACTCCCGCCTCTCATGCTGCTACTGGTGGACGACGCCGGCGCCTTGGACCTCTGATGATGCTTTTGCCTTTTCCCCTGCCTCGCCTCTTCTGCCACTCCCGCCTGTGCTGGTGAGTCTGCCCCGCCCGCCTCTGCTACTGCTGCTGTTCAATTTGTTGTTGTGAGTCTAAATTTGCTGTTCTCAATGCAGGTGGAGAAAATTCAGTCAGGGATACAAAGCTAGAGAAATAATCTAGGACAAAGGTTGTACACTGCTACATGATGAACAGATTATAGTGAAAATTTAGTTTGATGCCAGCAAATTCATTGAGTAATACTCTTGGCATTCTTGGAGATCTGCCAGTTTTTGGAAGTTTTTCTTGCTACAGTTAACTAAAAATGTTCAGTGTTCCAATACTATAGAGAAACTACAGTGCCTATAATTCAGTTATGACTCCTTTACTGAAACTGTAGTGTTTGCTAAAACTGAGATGTAAACTAAAGGAGTTTGTGATTTGCAAAAGCTGTAGCATACTCCAACAAGTGATAAATGCACTCAAAAGTTCACTGAGAAAATGCAGAGGCTGCTCACTTGTTACTGAAAGATTTCTGGAGTGATAAATGCACGCGAAAGAAGTTCAGTTATCTGTTATTGTTGTTGTACGAATTCCAACCAGGTCAATTTGTTGTCAATTACTCTGTAATACTCAACCAGGTTTATGCAAAATTAAGATCAACCATGTTTATTTGGATTTATTTGAATCATTTGAATTTATTTGCTTTATTTGGATTTATACACCATTTGTCCAATTGCAAACATACCTAAAGTTTCCAATTGTCCAATTTCAGTCATTCATTTTACAGAGAGCTAAGCATAGCCATGACTCTTCCCTAAATATTCCTGTAGAATCAATTCAAGCAGCACAAAACTAAAAACTGAAAACTGCCACAACCCCTTAACTAAGAGTTGATAAAAACATGTCCCTAAAATTGGAATTATTTGAATTAGCTAGGTTTATTCTTCTTCATATATAGAAAAAGATGAATATTGTTCATCTACTAGTTACTTCAAATTTAGAATTGAATAAACACTTGTCATCTTCAGTAAATAGTTATAAATCTAGAGTGGTTTTAAACTTAGAATGCTCCAAGTACTAATATCCTTTGCTAGGCTACACACCATCTACTTGGAGTAGACAGCAAGATTCACAGAGACATGCACGCTTCAATAGACTTGTGAATGCTAGCAAAGTGATAAGTAAAAACTTGGATGTTCTCTGAAATATAGCACCAGAGGACATTAAGTGAACTAGCCTGTATGCTAAAGGCAAGGAAATGTCACCTTCTTTTCTTCTTCGAGCAGTTGATGAACTGGCCTGTATGCTGCAGCTACACATAGGTTCTACAGAAAATGCACCAAAAGAGTTACACACAGGTGAAGTAAGTGGAAAGCAACATTTAATCTCCACTTCTTTTCTTTTGGTAGTGAAATTCAATCTGAATTTTGTAAGCACAGAAAATGCACCAATACTGAACATTTATTCCCACCTCCACCACCATCTTGTCAGTTTTGACAGTGTGTGTATGGAGTAGTTTTGACGGCAGTATAATTGTGCATCTTGTATACATTATGAGAATGATTAAGGGTTCAGCAATCAGATTATAATTATGACCAGAACAGAGGAACAAATATCATGGTTAGTTTTATGTAAAAAAATTAGAAATTGAGTTACTCACTTGAAGTTACTATAGTTACTCACTTGAACTTACTGTAGTAGTGGCCAAAATTCAGAAAAGTTACTAAACAGCAAAAGTAGTGGCCAAAATTCAAAGTACTAAAAAGATTCTACACTAAATATACAGTGTTATCCATGTTCTGTATCCAGGATATTTTTTTATCTATTTGCATGCATAGGTCCCACCTATCAGGAAGGATGGGCACGTACACGATTAAGGTACGACTCATCAGTCTACCCGCATAGCCTTTTCGTTTAGTCTACCTAGCCGTCTAATCAACTGCCTGCACGCCACTTCTCCCATTTACTTCTCCATCGGGAACCGATTCTCCTCGGCTTCTTCACCTCTCCTTCGTCTTCATTTGCATCCAAACCCCACTTCGTTCACATTGTTTTAACCTCTTTAAATAATCATCTACTACTTCAGTTAGACTAGCCATCTAATCCTAATTCTCCAAACCATAGCCCTCCATTCCAGCGGTTCCAAATGGCGGAAGAGATCGAGATGCAGCTTTTGGCGTCCAACATGTCATCGTCGAAGGCTCGATGCACATAGTTGCCACCGTCACCGTCTGTCGTGGTTCTAAGTCTGATAGTAATGTAGGGGGGTAGGTATGGAGAGGCAAGTTATTAGCTATGGAGTAGTTGTAAGCACACGAGGTTTACGAGTTCAGGCCCTTCTCGGAGGAAGTAATAGCCCTACGTCTCAGAGCCCGGAGGCGGTCGACTGGATTATGTGTGTATGAATTACAGGGGTGCGAACCCTTTACACTGAGGAGGGGGTGGCTTATATAGAGTTCGCCAGACCCCTCCGGCCCTCAGTTATGCAGGGTTTCAAATACATTAAGGTCGGGCGTTACTGGTAACGCCCCTAATAAAGTGCTATGATGACCATAAAAGGTACTTAATGACCGACCGTTAGCGTGCGGAGTGACTTTAGGTCTCCTGGCCATTGAGTGGTTGGATCTTGGTCGAGTGATTGCTTCTTGGTCGAGTGTCTTCATGTCTTCCGAGTGGAACACCTCCAAGTCGATTGAAAGGTGTTTTCTTCTAGAGATGTCCTTGGGTAGGGCAGTTAGGACAGGTCCATGATCCTACCCTAGGTACATAGCTTCATCATTAGCACCCGAATGGATCGAGGTTTGAATGGGGAAGGAGTTGAGAACTTCTCTGACTCATTTTTCATGCCATGAGCATATCTTGTTTCGGATCAATGAACCTGAGTGATGACAACAACTTCCTTTTCAGTCGCCTTGATCCATTCTTAGTTTTTTGTCGCGTGAGTCTCTTTACTTGAAAAACTCTGAGTGACGGTGTGGAGGAGATCTTCCGTCTGGCTAGTTGTTCTGCTGCCCGCAGATTTCGCAGGATTCGAATTTTGGGAAGCGCGCGGGACGGGGGAGGCCACAGTAATCGGATGGGATAGGGCGGAGCCGCCTCGATCTCCGCGCCACCTTTTTCTCCACGTATCACGCGCGCGATTGTTACGGGATTTGACAGGATCGTCCGGGCCTACCACTTAGCCACTCGGAAGCGGCCTCATATAAGGCATCGGACCGGGGTTTCTTGAACAGTGCGTTCTCATGTCCTCTCTCCTCTTTAGGCTTCTTCGTCGCGCTCGCTCTCGCCCCAGCACCGCCGCTCCGTACGCGTCTCGCCGGTGACGATGGGGAAGGAGAAGACGGCGGCTCTGGAGCGGGCGAAGAAGGCGACCAGTCGGGGTGGATCTTCCTCACGAGCCGGCCTGCCGAAGGGCTGGATCCAGGGCGACTGGATCCACTCGGCGATCCGCCAAGAAGACCTCGACGACCTAGCCAACGGAGGACTGATCCCCCATGGATCGGCGCGGCTTCCGGGGAAGGAATCCGAGCCGCAACCTCGGGAGGGTGAGTGCGTTCTCCTTGCCACCCACATCGACCGTGGATTTTCCTTGCCTCCTCACCCTTTCTTTCAAGTATTTCTGAATTTCTTTGGGGCACAACTCCACCACTTCACTCCCAACACAATCGTGTATCTCGCTGCTTTCGTGTCTTTGTACGAGAATTTCTTGGGTTGTCGGCCTCACCGGGGTCTTTTCAAGCACATTTTCACCTGTCGTTCTCAGACGGTGAAAAAGGCCAATCCAAGTGACGAGAGAACACAAGTGATTCAGATGTGTGGGGGTCTTGGTGTTCAGATGAGAGGGAATAGTTCCTTTCCGGCCATGATTCTTCCTGACTCGGTCCGCGGATGGCAGTCGACCTGGTTTTACTGCAAAGACCAGTCGATGCCAGGGCAGTCGACTGGCCTCCCTCCTTTTACCATGGACCGAGTGAGGAAACCCTCCTCTTTGAAGGTGCTCCCGGAGGAGAAGGCGCAAGTTAGGGTGCTGGTCGAACGAGTGGTCCAGCTTATCTGTGACGGGGTCACTGGTATGGATCTCTTGGAGGTTTTCCTTCGGCGGCGCATCCAGCCTCTTCAAGATCGAGACCATCCGATGTGGATGTATTCGGGTCTTGACGACACCACTCGGATTCACCCGGAGGAGGTCGATGACAACACACTGGAGGGGTGGCTGTCGGGCATCACCGGAAACAAGGACAACCCCAGGGGAGCCAGGAGAGTTCCTCCATTCGACCAGTCCCACGAACCAGAAAAGGTCCGATTTTGAGCTTTTGATTATAATCTGAATTCACTCGTGCAGCTGTCTATACTGCGCCGACTGACTTTATTCTTCCTGCTTTCTTTCAGGCCCTTATCGAAATGTACTCGGTGCCCAACGGAGAGCAAGAGCAAGATCTGGAAGGAGAGGCGAGCGCCGGCGACAGTGGCGAATGGCATTTTGACGGAGAAGAGGACGAAGAAAGCGACGACTCAAGTGACGAAGAAGAAGTCGAGTCGCCTCCTCGCACGGAGAGGCGATCCAAGCTTGACCAAGAACGACCGAGCGCCCGTGAAAAGGCGATTGCTCAGACTGGTCAGTCTTCAAAGCGTCCTCAGACATCTTCACCAACCCCGACTGAAAAAGTGTCAAAGCATCTCAAAGTTGCAGAGCAGAAGACTCGGAAGGTGTTGCCGAAGATTAAGATTGACATCCCCGTCGCTTCTGCGTGAGTGACTCTCTTTGTACTCACTCGACACTCCGTGTTGTTTATTTTTTCTTGATTTAACCAGACGAACTTTGGAACTGGCAGCGCTACTACTTCCGGGACCTCAGCTTACAGGGATGAGGATGAGATAACGGAGGATGCAGTCACTTCCAATCTGGGTATGATTTCTGTCATTCTGTCTTTATTTGGTCGACTCAACTACAATGTGTACCATTGGGTGATGTGATTTTGGCGATTGATCTTTGAACAACTCCTAACATTATTGACCTCCCCGATGATGATGATGAAGAGCCTGAGAGGCCTTTGACGAGGAAAAATAGGAAAGCTCCTGCAAGCAAGGTGCCACAGTCGACGCTGATGGCGGAACCAGTCGTTCAGGACGCTGGTGATGCCAATCGGGGTTCTGTTACCTTCGCCGTACCATTGTCGAGTGCCCTGCCTTCTTTGTCGACTGCTCAAGCTCCTGCTGACCCTCCTTCAGTTTTTGTGATCCATCATGTCCCAGAGGACGAAGTGAATGCTGCCAAGGAAGCCATACACCAGGCGGGCATTATGATGGAGAAGATGAAGGCGGTGCGGGACGCCAGTCAGGCCGCCTATGGCGCCAGCTCAGCTCTCCAAAGCAATGTTTAGGTTAGTTGGTCACCGCTTGTTCTGTTAGGATATGCTATCTGAAGACTCTTTTTCCAAAAATCTTTGCATCTGTACACCCACTGGGTGCGTCGATTGAATTTTTGGACTAGAGGGGGCACGCTGAGTGCACCCACTGGGTGTAGTCCGTGAGACTACGGTGGACTGCTGGCGGTCGACTGTAGTCTTTATATTTTGATTCTTTCGCTCGATCTGGTCTGGCCGTGTCGAGTGTAATGTTGCTGTCGTTTTTGGTAGTTTCGCTCTTTCACTCGGTCTGGGCGAGTGGGATCAAAACCGGTGGGGGCATGCCAAGTGCACCCACTGGGTGTAGTCCCCGAGACCGTGGTCGACTGCTGGCAGTCGATTGGGGTCTGAACAGCTTGTTGTCCACTTCTTTCTTGACGGCACAATTGTTCTTTCTCTCTTTTTTTTACTCCCTGCACTCGACTCCGATGGGCCGGTCGAGTGGGATCAGAACTAGTGGGGGCACGCAAAGTGCACCCACTGGGTGTAGTCCCCGAGACTATGGTGGACTGCGGGCAGTCGACCGTAGTCTTAGTATTTATTGTCTTTGTCATTTTTCGCTGTAAAATAACTTCTCCTCCTTGATTGCAGAAATCTTGTGATCTTGGAGCTCGCTTTGCTGACTTGGAGAAACAGCAGATCCAGCTAAACCTTGACTTGCAATTGGCCAAGACAGAGCTGCAAAAGGCCAAGGACGACGCCAATGGTAAGACGAGCTTGTCGACTGGTTTGTCTTAGGCTTGAGTACTCTTCTGCTCTTTCTGAATCAAGCACCATTTCTTTGCAGTAAAACTGAACGAAGCTCTGGCGAAGAAGGATCAGGATTTGGCTGCTGCTCAAAAGAAAGCTAACGACAGAACCGCTCTGGCTGAACAGAAACTGGCTTCAGTCGGCCAATTGGAAGAAGAGAACGCCAAGATGAAATCTACCCAGAGCGAAGCCAACAAGGAGTGCACGCACTTGAAGAAGGACAATCTCAACCTGTACGAGAAGATGGAAGGCATCGCTCGCAGGAGGGACGATCTGGAGAGCTATCTGAGGAGCCTTGCCAAGAAGTTGTTCATCAAGCTTGAAGGTATATATTTTGTTCCGACTGATGTTTTTTTTTGTCGACTCAGCATACGAAAATTGACTTATCCTTGGATTGTGAATGCGGTGTTTTGCCAGAACTTCGAGGAGGAGACTGGGCGGATTGAGCCAGGTTTGGACCCCATCAACTCTCCCATGAAAGATGAAACTGCCATGAATCTGCTCCGACTGGAATCCCGCATCGACGATGTTGTGGACTACTTGGATCGACTGAAGGTCGCCATGTCACGGATCGACACGGCACTTTGGCCAGGGGCCACGCTCCAGAATGATCTCGAGTCTCTGATGACTCGACTTAACGAGATCCCTGGTCGAGTGCAGGAGTGGAAGAAATTTCTGCCCGGTGTGGTGCTGATGTGGCTCTGTCTTTGGTTCGTGTCCACTGCAAGGAGGTGTGACAAGATAAGCTGGCAGCAATCAAGGTCGCAAACACCCAGAGGCATGACTTCCGATCTTTTATGGAGACTTTTATTGCTGTAGCCACTCGGATCGCCGACGGCGTCGACCTGGACGAGTTCGTCGAGCCCGCCAGTCCTCCTCCTGCGGAGTGAACAAACTTTTATGCCCCACCTTAAATTTGTCTCGGAATGCCGAGTGGTTTTTGTAACCATTAAACTCTTTTGGGTTGAATGCCCGAGCACTTCGATCTGCGGTCTGGAACCTTTAGGATTTATCTGTACTTGGTTTAGCGTTGAATATCTTCATGAATTATCCCTCGAGTAGAACTCGTTCTTCACTCGAGATGACTTTTGTATTTGTGGCGCAGCTCCGAAGGAGAAGGTAGCAGTCGACCTGCACCTCGTCATCCTTGCGGGTCGGGATGGAGCACATGTTGTATTTGTGGCGAAGCTCCGAAGGAGAAGGTGGTAGTCGACCTGCACCTCGTCGTCCTTGCGGATTGGGACGAAGCGCACGTTGTATTTGTGGAGAAGCTCCCAAGGAGAAGGTGGCAGTCGACCTGCACCTCGTCGTCCTTGCGGATTGGGATGGAGCACACGTTGTATTTGTGGCGAAGCTCCCAAGGAGAAGGTGGCAGTCGACCTACATCTCGTCATCCTTGCGGATTAGGATGGAGCGCACGTTGTATTTGTGGCGAAGCTCCCGAGGAGAAGGTGGCAGTCGACCTGCACCTTGTTGTCCTTGCGGATTGGGATGTGTTTCGTACTTAGGCGAGTACTGGACTGCAGCTAAGCCTCCGAGTGGGAAGGTCACTCTCCACTCGGTAGGATTTTTCAAACTTAGGCGAGTACTGGACTACAGCTAAGCCCCCGAGTGGGAGGGTTGCTCTCCACTCGGTAGGATTTTTTAAACTTAGGCGAGTACTGGACTGCAGCAAAGCCCCCGAGTGGGAGGGTCGCTCTCCACTCGGTAGGGTTTTCAAACACTTAGGCAAGTACTGGACTGCAGCTAAGCCCCCGAGTGGGAGGGTTGCTCTCCACTCGGTAGGATTTTTCAAACTTAGGCGAGTACTGGACTGCAGCTAAGCCCCCGAGTGGGAGGGTTGCTCTCCACTCG
>NC_041382.1:201585661-201647043 GCF_002162155.2 Triticum dicoccoides
GAGTACTGGACTGCAGCTAAGCCCCCGAGTGGGAGGCTGGCTCACCAGTCGGTAGGATTTTCAAACACTTAGGCGAGTACTGTACTGCAACTAAGCCCCCGAGTGGGAGGCTGGCTCACCACTCGGTAGGATTTTCAAACACTTAGGCAAAACAGGTTCACAGCTAAGCCCCCGAGTGGGAGGCTGGCTCACCACTTGGTAGGATTTTCAAACACTTAGGCGAAACGGGTTTGCAGCTAAGCCCCCGAGTGGGAGGCTGGCTCACCACTCGGTAGGAAATTATTTTTACAAACTTAGGCGAAACGGATTCGCAGCTAAGCCACCCGCTGGGGGATTTCTCACGCAAACAAAAACAATAACAATCACTGGGAAAATTATAAAGCTCTTGTCTTTGATAAATAAACTACAGAAGTTTTTCTTATTACATCTCATCCGAGTGAGAATTCAAGTATAAAAGGGGTGGAGCAGCTCCGCATTCCAGCCTCGTGGCTCATCAATCTGGCGATCGACATTATAAAGGTGGTACGCTCCATTGTGGAGGACCCTGGTGACTATGAAGGGACCATCCCAAGTAGGAGCGATTTTGTGTGGTTTCTGTTGATCCACTCGGAGGACCAAGTCTCCTTCTTGGAAGGCTCGACTCTTCACATTTCTGGCATGGAATCGACGCAAGTCTTGCCGATAGATGGTTGATCGGACCATGGCCATTTCTCTTTCTTCTTCTAGGAGATCGACTGCGTCCTGCCGGGCTTGTTCTGCTTCATCTTTGGAGTAGAGCTCGACTCGGGTGCGTTGTGAAGCAGGTCACTCGGCAAAACGGCTTCGGCTCCGTAGACCAAAAAGAATGGGGTTCTTCTAGTCGATCGGTTAGGGGTTGTCCTCAATCCCCAAAGAACTGATGGGAGCTCGTCAACCCATGCACCTGCTGCATGCTTGAGATCGCGCATCAGTCAGGGTTTCAGCCCTTTGAGAATTAAGCCGTTTGCTCTTTCCGCTTGTCCATTCGACTGGGGGTGCGCGACTGAAGCGTAGTCGACTCGTGTGCCTTGAGAGGAGCAAAAGGCTCTGAATTTGTTAGAATCGAAGTTTGACCCATTGTCAATGATGATGCTGTGCAGAACTCCATATCTGAATATCAACTCTCTGATGAAACTGATAGCAGTGCAAGTATCAAGATTCTTGATAGGCTTAGCTTCAATCCATTTGGTGAACTTGTCGACTGCTACTAGCACATGAGTGAAGCCGCTCCTACCCGTTCTCAGTGGTCCAACCATGTCCCGTCCCCAAACAGCGAAGGGCCAGACGAGTGGAATGGTTTTCAGGGCTGACATGGGTTTGTGTGACATATTGGAGTAAAACTGACATCCTTCACATTTGTCGACTATCTCTTTCGCCGTTTCATTCGCCCTTGGCCAGTAGAATCCCGCTCGGTATGCTTTAGCCACAATGGTCCGAGGGGACGCATGATGACCACAGGTCCCCGAGTGGATGTCATCAAGGATTATCTGACCTTCTTCTGGTGTTATACACTTCTGACTGACTCAGTCACGCTTTCTCTATACAATTGTCCCTTTATGACTGTAAAGGCCTTGGATCGACGGACGATCTGTCGAGCCTCTTCTTCGTCCTCTGGGAGTTCTTTCCTTAGGATGTACGCGATGTACGGTACCGTCCAGTCGGGGGTGATGACCAAAACTTCCATGATCAGGTCGACCACAGCTGGAACTTCAACTTCAATCGGATCCGTGGCACTTTTTGGCTGCGGGGCTTCTTCAGTGAAGGGATCCTCCTGAACTGATGGTGTGTGGATGTGTTCCAAAAACACATTGCTGGGAATGGCTTCTCTTTTGGAACCTATTTTCGCCAAATCATCAGCTGCTTGATTTTTCAGTCGGGGTATGTGATGAAGTTCTAACCCCTCGAATTTCTTCTCCAGCTTTCTCACTGCATTGCAATAACCAGTCATGGCCGGACTTCTGACGTCCACTCCTTCATCACTTGATTAACCACAAAATCTGAGTCGCCATAGACCATGAGGCGAAGGACACCGAGTGAAATGGCCATACGCAACCCATATAAAAGTGCTTCATATTCTGCTTCATTGTTGGAGGAATCAAAGTGGATTTGAAGAACATATCTGAGATTATCTCCTCGGGGGGAGACCAATACTACCCCAGCATCGGAACCATTCAGCATTTTGGAACCGTCGAAGAACATGGTCCAATGCTTCGAGTGAACCTGAGTCGGCAGTTGTTGTTCAATCCACTCGGCGACAAAATCTGCTATTGTTTGGGACTTGATAGCTTTCTTTGCCTCAAACTTGATATCTAGAGGAAGGAGTTCAATCGCCCATTTTGCCACTCGACCAGTTGCATCTCTGTTGTGCGGGATCTCTGACAATGGAGCATCGCTGACGACCGTAATGGAATGATCAGAGAAGTAGTGAGCAACCTTCTTTGTGGTCATATAAATCCCGTATACAAGCTTCTGATAATGAGGATATCTTTGCTTCGACGGGGTCAAAACTTCAAAAACATAATATACTGGGCGCTGAACTTTGAAGGCTTTTCCTTGTTCTTCCCGCTCGACCGTAAGTACCGTACTGACGACTTGTCCCGTGGCTGCGATGTAAAGCGGCAAAGGCTCTTTGCTGATTGGAGCAGCAAGCACCGGCTGGGTGGAGAGCAGAGCTTTGAGCTCTGCAAACGCTGCATCAGCTTCAGGAGTCCACTCGAACTTGTCTGACTTCTTCATCAATCGGTAAAGAGGCAATGCCTTTTCACCGAGACGAGAGATGAATCGACTTAAAGCGGCCAAGCAACCGGTAAGCTTCTGGACGTCGTGCACTCGCACGGGACGTTTCATCCGGAGTATAGTACCAACTTTTTCTGGATTGGCGTCGATTCCCCGTTCGGAAACGAGAAAACCGAGTAACTTTCCGCCAGGAACTCCGAATGTGCACTTTGATGGATTAAGCTTGATATCATACCTCCTGAGGTTGGCAAAGGTTTCAGCAAGGTCAGTCAGCAGGTCGGAACCCTTCCGTGACTTGACCACAATATCATCCATGTATGCTTCCACATTCCGACTGATTTGAGTGAGCAAGCACTTCTGAATCATCCTCATGAATGTGGCTCCGGCATTCTTGAGGCCGAATGGCATGGTAACGTAACAGAAGCACCCGAATGGAGTGATGAAAGTTGTTTTGATCTCATCAGGTCCATACAGACGGATTTGATGGTACCCGTAATAGGCGTCTAAAAAAGACAGTCGCTCACATCCCGCAGTCAAGTCGACTATCTGGTCGATGCGGGGGAGAGGAAAATGATTTTTCGGGCAGGCCCGATGGATATGTTTAAAGTCAATGCACATGCGAAGTGACTTGTCCTTCTTGGGGACCATGACAACGTTGGCGAGCCACTCGGAGTGGTAAATCTCTCGGATGAACTCCGCTGCTAAGAGCCGAGCCACCTCCTCACCAATAGCCTTTCTCTTCTGGACGGCGGACCATCGGAGATGTTCTTTGACGGGTTTCACTTTTGAGTCGACTCGTAGGCGGTGCTCAGCCAGCCCCCTGGGAACACCCGGCATGTCAGAAGGCTTCCATGCGAAGATGTCCCAGTTCCCACGGAGGAACTGGATGAGCGCTTCTTCCTATTTGGAGTCGAGTGTTGTTGAGATATGAGTCGGAACAGCCCTGGGATCGGTCGGGTTTAATGTGAACCGGCTTCGTTTCACCAGACGACTGAAAAGCTGATTCTGTAGCGGGCTTCTTGGCTCGCAACAAATCACTCGGGTCTGCAGTCTTCTGCTACTCCTGTAGCTCCACCACTGCCATCTGAACATCAGCGATCTTTGAGCCTTTCTGAAAACACTCTTCTGCTTTCTTCTGATTACCCATAACAGTGATCACACCTTTGGGGCCAGGCATCTTCAATTTGAGATACACATAACATGGTCGAGCCATGAAGCGTGCGTAAGCTGGCCTGCCCAAAATAGCGTGATAAGCACTCTGGAAATCCACAACTTCAAACGTCAACTTTTCTTTGCGGTAATTCTTGGAATCACCGAAAACCACATCAAGAGCAATTTGGCCGAGTGACTCATTCTTCTTCCCGGGAATGACTCCATGGAAACTCATGTTGCTGGTACTGAGTCTGGACATCGGAATGCCCATCCCTTTCAACGTCTCAGCATACAGTATGTTCAAACCACTGCCACCATCCATCAAGACTTTGGTCAGTCGAGTGCCTTTGACAACTGGGTCGACCACCAAAGCTTGCCTCCCGGGGGTGGCAATGTGCATTGGGTGATCGGACTGGTCGAATGTGATGGCAGTCTGAGACCACTTCAGATAACTGGGTGTCGCCGGAGCAACCATATTCACCTCACGGTTGATAACTTTCAGTCGACTTTTGCTTTCAACATCAACAAAAATCATCAAGGTGGAATTGACCTGGGGGTATCCATCATCACTGTCTTCCTTGTCCTAAACTTTGTCCGACTCCTTTTCCTTAACTTTGGGTTGTTTGCCCTGGAACTGCTGGATCAAGAGCCGACACTGTCGAGTGGTATGTTTTGGGTAAATGAACTTACCCTCTTCATCTTTCTTGGTATGGATGTGACATGGCAAATCCAACACATCATTTCCGTCTTGGTCTTTAACTTTCTTGGGGTTCCAAGGCCCTTTGGGCTTCCCCTTAAACTTTCCTTGAGTTACAGCCAAGGCTTCCCCAGGAGCAGCTAGCTCGGCTTTCCATTTCTGTTTCCGATTGGAATTTCCTCCTCCGGTTTCTTAGGCGACTGACTTGTGCTTGCCACTCCGGAGTCGATCTTCACCATTAGCGTACTTGGTGGCAATCTCCATCATCCGATTCAGAGACATGTCTCCGGTTCGACCGAATTTCAGATTCAGTTCTCTGTACTTGACGCCTTCTTTGAAGGCACAGACTGCTTGGTGACCAGGCACATTCTCTACCGTGTGATGTAACATGATCCATCTCTGGATGTAATCCCTCAAAGTTTCATTCGGCTTCTGCACGCAAGACCGCAGTTCCGTCAGCCCTGCCGGTCGCTTGCATGTTCCTTCAAATGTGGTGACAAAGACTCGGGCGAGATCTTCCCAGGTGTAAATGTTGTTGGGTGCTAACTGATTCAGCGACGCTCTTGCCGAGCCTTCCAACATGAGAGGCAGGTGCTTGATGGCCACTTCATCATTGCCACCGCCAATCTAGACAGCCACTCGGTAGTCTTCAAGCCAAGTATCGGGCTTGGACTCACCAATGAACTTACTGACTCTAGTCGCCAACCTGAAGTTGGGAGGAATCACAACGGCCCTGATGGCTCTACTAAAGCACTCTGGCCCTGAAACATGTACTCTGCTACTGGTAGGTGCATCTCTGTCGTGACCTTCTCGGTGAGCTCTGTTCTTGTCGACCAAACCTTGAACGAGAATGGATCTCGCATCAAAGCCTGGTTCCCTGGGGTCGACTGGAATCCTTCGCCCAACACTATGAGGACGCCTGTCATCCTGCTGTCGAGGCACATACGATCCACTCCTTGGGGGATGGGTAGGCACTCAATGTCGATCGTCGTGACCGAATCGGTGCTCATACTGATCATGCCGGTCCCCACGTCCCTCACGCCTCGGGGGCGATCTTGGGCTATGAGCTGACTGGACTGTGTCTGCAGCAATGGATCTGCTATGAATCCTGTTCCGCGACTGAGAAACGGCGGAATTCTGGTCTCCTGCTGCCCGGAGTAACGCTCTGATCTGCAGCAAGCCTCTACCAGGCTCTGACTGGGAAGGCTGAATCGACTCTGCTATATGGGCTGCAGCTGCTAAATTATGAATCGGAGTTCGATATACCTGCGGGGGCGGAAAGAGCTGACGTCGACTGGATTCTGGAACCCGTTGTCGCGCACGCTCGTCGAGTGCTCGCTGGAGGTTCTCTAGTCGAGTGCGCTCAGCCAAGTTCGCCAGGCGCGCATCCTCCAAGGCACGAGCCTCAGGGGTTTCTCCAATGATAGGAGTGTGCGGTGCATCCATGTTCCGGCGACGAAGTTCTTCTCTCTGCAGCGACGTGAGAGGCTCGGGGAGATATTCCTCATGGGGGTGCGACGGGTCGCCTCCACCTGTGCCTCCATCGGTGCGGGGAAAACCGGGAGGACTGCGTGGTCCATCGACCATCAGAACCTCCGCCGCCAGATCACTGTTGTCGCACTCGGATGCGATATCTGCGGAGCCAGTCGACAGGTCGAACAGGACGTAGAGGGATTCGTCGGGCTCGATCGCCGCGACTTGAGGGGTGGCCGACTGGCGTGCCACCGCGTGTCTCACCCACCGCTGAAGTCTCGACCGACCGGAGCGCTTGCGCCGGCGGGAAACAGGGAGGGAGGACAACACAGGGGCCGACTGATAATGGGTCAACGGTTGCCGCAAGAGGACGCGCGGATGCATGTGCGAAAGTGCG
This sequence comes from Triticum dicoccoides, assembly GCF_002162155.2. Lineage (NCBI taxonomy): Eukaryota > Viridiplantae > Streptophyta > Magnoliopsida > Poales > Poaceae > Triticum > Triticum dicoccoides. The sequence goes on from NC_041382.1 coordinate 201,592,135, forward strand.
TTGCACCACGGACAGGGAGTGCGTCGACGTCGAGCAGAGCCTCCTGAAGCCAAGCGGACTCATCGGCGATGATCGTGAGCGCGCCGAGACGGATCTCGTGGCCTTCCACCAAAACTCCGCCAGAAACCATGATGATTTGGATCGGAAAAGATCGCAACTCCTCCAACAAATCGCTAAGACACCTGCCCCACGGTGGGCGCCAACTGTCGTGGTTCTAAGTCTGACAGTAATGTAGGGGGTAGGTATGGAGAGGCAAGTTCTTAGCTATGGAGTAGTTGTAAGCACACGAGGTTTACGAGTTCAGGCCCTTCTCGGAGGAAGTAATAGCCCTACGTCTCGGGGCTCGGAGGCGATCGACTGGATTATGTGTGTATGAATTGCAGGAGTGCGTACCCTTTACACTGAGGAGGGGGTGGCTTATATAGAGTTCGCCAGACCCCTCCGGCCCTCAGTTACGTAGGGTTTCAAATACATTAAGGTCGGACATTACTGGTAACGCCCCTAATAAAGTGCTATGATGACCATAAAAGCTACTTAATGACCGACCGTTAGCGTGCGGAGTGACTTTAGGTCTCCTGGTCGTCGAGTGGTTGGATCTTGGTCGAGTGATTGCTTCTTGGTCGAGTGTCTTTGAGTCTGCCGAGTGGAACACCTCCAAGTTGATTGAAAGGTGTTTTCTTCTAGAGATGTCCTTGGGTAGGCCAGTTAGGACAGGTCCATGATCCTACCCTAGGTACATAGCTTCATCACCGTCCACCCAAGGGTTGTTCGGCAGTGGATCAACAATGTATCCAACTCCCTCAAAAAGGTAGAGACGAGGGTCATCGGTCTCGACGCAGAGTACATGAAGCGTGCCCCTGGGGAGATCTAGTGCGCCGCCGTCCTTCAGTTGTGCCACGAAGATGATGTTTTGGTGTACCACATCATACACTCGCCCTCCATACCACGTGAGCTTCACGATTTCTTGTCTCGGGAGGACGTATACTTCTGTGGGGCAGCCATCGAAGGGGACAAATAGAAGCTGAAGCCGTACAACCTTGATTTGAAAAGCATCACTGACCTACAAACCAGAATCAAAATTCCTGTAGAAGTTTGTGATAAACAGACACCATCCCTATTCGACGTAGCAAATTTTGTGCTCGGTACAAATCTTCAGAAGGCTGACGAGACGGTGGCATTAAGGTCGTCTGGATGGGAGAATTATCCCTTGACGTACGAGCGGATAAAATATGCTGCCCTCGATGCCCGTGTGAGTTTCGAGATAGCTGCAAGGTCCAAAGAGCTTGTTGTGAAGCCGTCTCCCACACAAAATGAGAAGAAGAAGAAGAAGAAGAAGAAGAAGAAGAAGAAGAAGAAGAAGAAGAAGAAGAAGAAGAAGAAGAAGAAGAAGAAGAAGAAGAAGAAGAAGAAGAAGAAGAAGAAGAAGAAGAAGAAGAAGAAGAAGAAGAAGAAGAAAAGGCTGCACCAGCAGGAGGGCAATTATGAATGGATGAACTATTTCCTCTCTTGTAAAAAAAATTATTCCCTCTCGGTGTATATTGATACAGATGGACCATTTCGATGTTGTGCATGTCTTTGGAACAGAGTAGTAGCATGGGTCCGCTTGACTATAAGGAACTATTTATCCGCATATATAGCTTTCTCTGCTACTCCTTCCAGTGATCGGTATGCAGTGCATGTGTCCGTAGAGATGACAGCTTGTGTGCATGACATGTGGGCCACCTAAAATGCGGCGAGCATCAAGTTTCTACCACAGCCACCCGCGATTCCCACGACGTTGCTCGAACCCATGAAACCACACATCCCCCGACCTGCGGCTCACCCCTCTTGGCCCCACTGCCCCTCTGCCTAAGGGAGCATTACATGTGGACCAGTCACCTATCGGGTCCACATGTTATTGACTCAAAGGTAGGTGCAATGGATCCAAAGTAGTAGAATAATACTTGTTCACGTGCTTGAAATATAAACACTCTAGTTTTGATATACATGTGTCAGCAGACATGACAGCTTGTCCATGGAAGTTGAACCACGGCGACCATCACGTTTCTTGTTTCCACCACTACCACACCCACACGCGATTCCCACGATGCCGCTCCAACCCACGGCACGACGCCCCCCGACGTGGACATGGATCCTCTGACGTGGCTATCACTTCCTTGCCCTGCCTTTCCTTCGCTGACGGGTGGGACCCACGCTTATGGGTCCCACATGTCAGTGATAGAATGGTAGGATTGTTCGCGTCAGGGGATGCTCATCCCCCCGACGTGCCCCTCATCCCTCTCGGCCCCACCGCTCCTCTGCCTTTGTGTGCATGACATGCAGGCCAGCTGAACTGCGGTGACCATCAACTTTCTACCACAGACACACCCGATTGGACGCGGTTTGCCTGCTCCGCTGCTGTGCTCCGATCCGTCCTCCCGCACCATCGAATTTTCATCCAGCGGTTGTGGTACATTTAGTACCCGCCGGTGTGGCCATCTACGCGTCGTAACGCCCCGACGCCCAGTTGTGGCACCCTCGCCATGACCATGCCACCACCGGCCGGTTCATCTCGAACGAGTGAGTCGCGAACCACACCACCACCATGAGAATGACATGTGGGCCAGCCGCATTTAAGGTCCGCATGTCATTGACTCATAGGCCGGGCACTAAAGCCACTGAAGTTCGGTCCCGTGGGCCCCGAGAGGGAAATGTAACTCCTGCGGCAGGCCTTGTGGTGCTCCCCCAGTACGAGCTCGTGCCAAAACTGGAATTTGTTTCTTACTACTACCAACTAGTACTAGTAAGGTACACGTGCATTGCACGCATGAGATTCTGGTGGTTTGTGCATTATGCTTCTACATGTGGAGCTTTCTGGATTCTAACATGTGGCAAAATCTGGTGGAATGTAAGGTTAGGCAAGTTGGATTAACTTAGGTGAGTGTTTGGTTCAAGCCACACCTTAGGCAAGCCACACTAAGGCCCCACATGACATACACACACAAAAATGTGGCAAGATTTCCTTAGGCTTGCCAACTTGTTTCTCTCGTTTTGAAGAACTAATAACTTTGCCTAAGCTTAGTTGTGCCATGCACGTACCTACTAGTAGTTGTATAGTGGTAGAACTAGTAATATAGTATTAGGAGTACAAACTTGGTACTAGTAGGAGTAGTACTAGTACGGAATGCTCCTACTCTATCAACGAGCCCCGTCTGACAACAAATTTCTTGGCTTCCGTGCTACAGCTAGATCTTCCCCTTGTTTCTGTTTTCCAACCCGGCGGTGGGCGGGGTGTCGGTTTGCTCAACGATGGTCCCACATGAAAGTGAAAATGCTAGGCAACACGCCTTCCCTAAGCTATGTGTCGTGTCGTACGGGGCGTGTTGTACTCCCGATTCCCGGGCGTGTGGGGGTGCAACGCGAACGCGGCGGGCCTTTTCCTTTTACCAGCAATGTACCCGTGCGTTGCGACGGATCCAAAGTAGTAGAATAGTAGTATTCGAAATCACTATTGTTTTGATATACTCCTAATATATTACTCCCTCCGTACCTAAATATTTGTCTTTTTTGAGATTTCGAATGGACTATCACATACGGATTATATAGACATATTCTAGTGTTTCTAGCAAGATGCCCGCGCGTTGCACGAAGTTGATGGAAAAGGTAAGCACAACTTATAAATTGACGGATGGAGTACTAGTTACAGTGATGCATATAATTAATCAAAGGGATCGCACATGTCGGTATTGACTGGAACGAGAACACAACAGCACAATAAGAATTAAGGCCACGATGATGCGATCGTAGTGGTGGTTACAGAAGGCAAGAAGAAAGATGGATCCATGAACATACGACCTCCACCTCCTCAACTTAGTGCGCCGGGCCACCGACTAGCGGCTAAGGAGCAGTGGCTTTTGTGGCGAGGTCGAGGTGCTTCTCAGCAAAGGCATCCAAGGCTTCCAGCCGGTTGAGGAAGGCCAACATCGTAGCGTCCTCACTAGCCTTGTAGATACCTATGTACATGATTTCCTCGTACATGTGGATGTGTAGGTCGACGAATTCTTGCAGGGCGAGGCGCCTCGCGACGAGCGCGACCTCCAGGTGGACATTCTTCGTGGCGTCGGCGGGCAGTCACAGGGCCACCAGTGCTTGAAAGAGGTTTCGGCCATGGAGGCCCATTAGGGTGGCAGGCAATGAGGAGCCCGGGCGTGCGGGCTGGAGGAGTACGGCGATGTCGTCTGCGAGCTTCTTGAGGACGGTGAACTTGTTGCTGGTGGCAACGATCATCTGGTCCAACTAAGAGTCGTAGTTGGCGTCGAAGGCGGCCATCCACCAGCCGGTCTCCAACACCGTTTGGAGACGATCCTCGGCGCCATGCCGCAGGCCGGCGTCGTGGACCATCTGGCGCAGCCGCTGGCCGCTCATGAGCATCGCCGCCATGGGTCTGGAGTGAGCTCTTTTGCGTTTAGTGTAGGTGCTTAGGCAAATGCTTAGGTGCGTACGATGTGGTAGATGCATTGGAATGGAGGGGCGCCTTTATATGAGGGCAATGAGGGCAAACTGCGTTGCATTCACATCGTGCAGCCTCTTTTCCCGGACCTCCTCCCATTACTTCCCTCATGCATTAATTGAAGGAGGATGCATTGGCCGTTCAACATATCGGGAACCGCTACTCCCTCCTTCGTCTGCATTAAAGCCGTATCGGGAACTGCGCCACCCGCTGTCAAATCGAATACTCCCTCCATCTAGGTGAGTATTAAGTCATCTTACGAAAACCAAATACTAGTAAACACATAGGCGTGGTGCATTAACTCTCATGTTGTTTCTTATTTTTTGACATAAATAGAGGAATCAACCAAGCAGAGATGTTGGGCTTGTATGCTTTTAATGACTTGAGATTATCAAACATGACATGCAGTGGTCAGTTCGTTGCACAAGAACAAATACAACCCACGTCAGCACACACGCATCTTACATAGCATCACATCCAATGGCTATAAAAGACGAATGAGACCAAATTATATCTCATCTAGATGAGTTCTAGCAAAACTGCATTAATAATACTTAGTACTCCTGCGCCATGTATCATATATTAGTATCATGTAGTACTTTATTTATTTATGAGGTATCTAGATGGCACTGCACCGCCAAGAAAAGAGGGTAACATCAAAATTATGGACTACTTTTTTGAGTATGTTGGTAAGGTCCGGTCATAGTCACTTGTTGAAATCTCTAAAAAGACAAATACTCCCTCCGCCCGGAAATACTTGTCATCAAAATGGATAAAAGGAAATGTATCTAGACATATTTTAGTTTTAGATGCATCTCTTTTTATCCATTTTGATCACAAGTATTTTCGGATGGAGGGAGTAGAAAACAGAGTTGGTGATGATGGTGTGCGTGCCATCCTGCAATATAGGCCGTCGGATTTATATCTAACGGATAGGAAAGAAACCAAGGCAATTTTGCAAAAATATACCCACATGTCTCTCCACGTTCGCAAATAAGGTCTTCCCTCGTTCAACCTTTTCTCTCACAAGATAAACTACTCATAAAAATGCATCTTGACGTGTCCATAGAATCGAAGAGAGTGATGATGTGTGTGTGTGTGCGCGCGCGATCGATAAAGAGTGCCATCGAATTTGTGTGTGCCCACGTCAAAGATATAGAGTGGCTGGCCTACTGGAACGTGAGATGGGACATGTGCAGTTTGTCGCTGTGGCATGGATACCTACTTGCAGCGCCCGACTATCGGTGTGTGGTGGGGGAAGAGGGAGGCCCAATTAACTATAGAGGTACAATGTCTAGTATATGTGTGGAGGAGGAGAGAGGCCTACCTCATGTCTTAAGGAGATCGATCTGCCTCATGTATTAAGGGAGATCGATCGGCATCCATGCATATGTGCAGGAGAGGAATAAGGTTGGGAGAGAGATAGAGCTAGAGTGTTGTAGGGGGTGGTAGTGGAGTTGCTTCTAACAAATGGTGGGATAGGCTTGCTAGACAAACGGAGGGCACGCCCGCAATATCAATAAGAGAGGAGATGGCTACTTGTTGTCTGTGCATGTGCGTGTGAGAGACGGGTCAGGAGGCATGCACGAATGATGAGGGGGGACGATGTGGCTGTGGTAAGCAGACGTAACTACATAGCAAGATCAATCGCCCTTTGTTAGAGAAAGGAGAGACATAACTTGTGAGGTACGTCGATCGATGGGGGGGTAGTTAAAGTCGATCTAGGTATATGTTGGGAGATCGATCGGTATACATGCATGTGTGTGTTAGAAGCAAATGAGGCGCGAGGAGAAGGATAGAGAGAGAGGGATGCATGTAGGAGGTTGTACGAGAGGCATACTATATCGAGGGGGAGGAGTGTGCGAGTATGAGAATGATGAAAAGAGTGGTGGGAGTGAGGCATGGACGGTGACAAGAGAAGAGGGGAAGCTTGTGTTTGTGCTAGGCACACCTGGCTAGAGAGGCCTATCGATTGATGTGTGTCGTAAAGAAGGAGTTGGGGGGCCTACACACACTGTGGGTGAACGACCTAAAGTGAAAAGACGAATTTGCGCGATGGAGCTAGACAATGCTTAGGGAGGGTGAGAGGGATGCGGGCGTGTACATGCACAAGAGAAAATTAGCGCTAGTTACAAAGATAAGAGGGTTGTGTGGGTGTAAAATACGAATAGAGATCATATATACTTCATTATAAAAAGCAAATTCCTGTGGTTATGAACATGTTATACTACATTTAATATATTTTATCTCTACTCTTATAAAAAATGGAGTTGTTGATAATGGTGTGCCTGCCATCCTGCATTATAGGCCACCCGATTTATATCTGGCGGATAGCAAGGAAACTATGATGGTTGAAGTTGGCAACAATCATTATTGTAGATTCTTATTGAAATAGAGAAACGAATTCAAATTTAGTTCGAATTGCAGCGATAGTATAGACATTTGGAATGCACTAAAATGTTGGTATGAGTAGGTTACATGCATTATACAGCAAGTGAAAAGATTTAATCGGACATAACATGGATTCATACTCCCTCCTTCCATCTATATAGGGCGTAATGAGATTTTTAAGACCGCCTTTGACTATTGACAAGATTAATAGTACATGACATGCACAATGTGAAAATGATATCATTGAAAGAACCTTTCACAGACGAATTTAACGGTGTGCTTTGTGTAAGTTGCATGTCATATATCATTGCTCTAATATTTGGTCAAAGTTAGCATCGAAAAACGCATTAGGCCCTATATAGATGGAAGGAGGGAGTAGCTTTGAATAGCATTTGTATAGTAAAACGGGGCAAGACTCTCTCTTTATGTGGTGTGAATAGTTTTATTTTTTCGTTTTCTTTTTGGTTGAGGGAAGTGCGAATTGATTTGGTACGTATACAAGTACAATATTACTACATGTTAGGCTTGTCCCTAAAACTGAACCCGCGTCTTCTTATATCCCAAAAATTCAGATATCGTGCTCCCAAAACTGGCGCCTTCACAACCCGCGCCTTGTTATCCCGAAATTACAACGCGCGCGAAAACTCCCTCCAGCTGCCAAATCCCGACACGCGAAATCCCCCTTCTAACCCTGAGCCGAAAGGGCCACTAGTTCAAATCGGTGGGGGGTACTTTTGTAACACACCCTACATTTTGGACAAGCGCGTCCCTAAGTCATGCTTCACCCCCTCCCATCACCCCCTTTTCGTCATTCGAAATCCCAGGCCGCCATAACCTCTCCGCTCCAGCCGCAAAACCCCACCCTCCTCCGTCCGCCACGTCACCGCTGCCCAGCCGGAGCCTCTTCCCCGACAACGTCATCAACCACAATAGCTCGACGTCCGTTGTCCACCTCCCCAGATGAGGATCTGTCATCCATCTCGTCGTCCCGCCGGTTCAGCCACCCCATCCTCCACCTCCAAGGAGCTGCTCCGACGATCGCCTCATCTATCACGGCTGCTCCATCCCCACAGCGCCGCCTTAACCCGCTCCACCGGAACTGCAACATCCTCACCGACTCCTCGGACAAAGCCGATGCCTACTCGGCACCACCAAACAGGTTGTACACTCATCGCATCGCACCTTCTCCTTAACTCGACCTCCCGGCGCCGACGGTGCTCCATCCCGCACCCCCATGGAGCGGCTACCTTGAAGCCGGCGCCGCGGGCGACATCTCCACGGCGGCTCTCCCCCAGTGTGAGGCCCCTTCGGCGGCGGCGGCCATACCAGCCGGATCTGCTGCTGCTGCTCCGGCTTTCGCTCGCTCGCGCTACTGCTGCTCCGGCTCTCGCTCGATTGCTCGCTCGCCCAGCTGCTGCTGCTGCTCTCCCCCTCGCTCGTGTTGCTGCTCTGCTCCGATTAAGCCACACTTCAGTCGACTGAATCGACTTTTGGGTCAGTCGATTTTCAGGGGTTGGGGGGGCTCGCCGGAGTTAAGGAAGAACCACCCGCAGCGGGGACGGGGGCTCGCCGGAGAGGTACCCCACTATCTATCTTAGGGTTCAGGGTGGGGGCGGTGGGCCTAGAGGGCTGGCCGGGGCGGCGGTGGCGAGTTGTTTCGGGGCGGCGAGGTGGCGCTGGGGCCGGCGGTTCGGCCAGTGGTGGCTGGTGGCTCAGGGGGGTGCAGGTTGAAGATGAACTGTAGGCCCTTCCTAAACTACATGTCAAGTGCCTCTCTGCTACCATTGCGTTCAGTTTCGACAATAGCATTCAGATTCCACAGTAAATTTCAGTTTCAACAGTTAAGTTCAGAGTCAACAGTTTTTACCTCATCTGTTGTAGTCAGGTGGTTTTTGGTGATGTTAATTTTACATCCATTTTACATCATCTATTGGAGATGCTATTAGAATCTCACTTGAGATTGACGATGTCTGTCTTGTGCTGCTTCAGCCTTGATGTCTTACGGCTCGCCGGGGCTGCTCCAACGACAGAACGATCCATCACAACAGAGCAGTGCCCTGGACGCCGTCTACAGATTCCTCAGATCTTCCTATACACCTCCGACAGCCACCTCTGCCTCAACTGCTTCAGCGACCAACCCAATGATGTTGAGGTCGACACGGCTACAGCAAAGAGGTTGTACACTTGTTGCATCACTTATTACTATACATTCACGATCCATTAGGGCTATTTTGGTTCAACGGAAAAACGTCGATCCACTGGTTGTTACCATCACTCTAAATTTTTGCATGCTCTCCTTACATAATCTCACCATATATTTTTCGTATGCATGTCAGATATTGTACATAGTCATGCTGAACATGTAGAGAAAAAGAGAAGAGTTTTGAGCGGCAATACAATGTCATGCATACATCGCTCCATGGTGGGTTCAATGGCAAACCCTCCCCACCCCTCTCCAGATTGTAATCTAGAGGAAGATATTTGTTCTGACGCGGATTCAGACGCCGCTGACCACTCCTATTTACCCCCCAAGGTGTTTGCTCTACCTTGGCATGATGATGTTAGTCATATCATGCATATGTTGCCTTGAGGTGCCTACTTTTGACATCATATATGTCACCTGCTTAGTTTAGACATGTTCTGTAATGCCACCTGTTTAGTTTCTATATCATATATGGGAATTATGCAGTCTCATGTCTTTTAGCCAGCCATAATATATGTGAAATGTGCAATGCCATCCTGTTTAACCAGGCATCATATATTTGAATGATATCTTGCCCATCCTTTTCTTCATTACATTTCCATTTGTCGACAATATTTGTACATTAAACTACTTTTCCTTTGAAACAGCCATTTGGGTGGAAGATGGAAAAATATGGAGTGAAAACAAGGCCTTCAGAGCAGACAGTGCTACCTGTCGAAGCAGATCTCTTGTTGGGTCCCGATAGCTCCTCGGAGATGGATTCAGAGACAGATGACCAGTCCTATTCCCCCACTGAGGTGTATGCTCTAACTTGGCACGGTTATACTGCTCATATCATGCATACGGTGTCTTGAATTGCATAGTTTAGACATCATATACACAATATTCAACACCATATTCTTAGTTCAGACATCATATCGAATGCCCTCTGTTTAGCATATAAATCACATATGTGAATTAAATGATGCGATCCTGATTACTTAGATAACATGTAGGTGAATTATGTCATGCGATCCTGTTTAGTTATTCATCATATCTTTGAATTATGCTATGCTATGTTATCCAGTTTAGATAGACATCATATATGTGAAATTATGTCATGCTATACGTTTTAGTTAAACAATATACATGTCAACTATTCCATGCCCTCTTTTTTCCACACTATCTATTGCATCTGTCTCTCATACAATGTTTGTACATTCAACTATGTTTCCTGTTTATCAGCCTTTTGAATTGGAGCGGGTGATGTCAGTATCTAGTGGACTAAAAACATGGTCTTCAAATAAAACAGTGCTACCTCTTGGTGGAGATAGCACCCCGGTTGTACATGCACAAGAACCAGCCCTACCACACATAACCCAAACTCTCGCAGATTGTACCCCTACTGCGATGGATAGAGAACCAGCTTCACCCAATCTAACCCCAACCCCAATCGATAGTAACCCAGTTCCTGTTGACATAGCACCATCTCCACCACAGAGCTCCCAAACAAGAGCAGTTAGTAAGGCAGCTCCAGTGCCCAAAGGGCCAGTACTATCACGGCGAACCCCAACTCCACCAGTTAGTACGCCTATTCCTGTGGAGGAAGCACAACCAGCTAGTCGTAATTTAGCATCTATCGCATTTGATGTTGTTAAATCGTATGTGCGTATCTTCCCATCTTGGAAATATTATACTGAAGATGAAGGAAAATGCCAGTTGCAGGTGTTTGTCCAGGAGTTATGTGTAAGTAATGTTATTCATGGCAATTACTTTGCTTCGTCCCATACATCCTACCTCCATGATGGTTATAATACAGCAAATTTTCCCATTTTTCTCTATAGAGAAGGACCGATTTGGAAACTCAGGATGAGGTAACCTGTGCTAATACCTTTGCTATCTTCAAGAATGCTCGGTGGCAGTATCAGAATTACCTGAAGAAAACGTACTTCACCGGCAAACAAACTCATCAAATTCCCTTACGTTCTCCTGAGACACATTTACTGGACGATGACTGGGAACGCCTTGTTCTGTACTGGTCCCGAACCAAGAATGTGGTAAGGTCTATGAGCTCATTTTCTATTTTTAAATATTATATTCTTGCGTCTTACTGTACTCTGTTCATGTAGAACAAGTGTCTAAACCTGAAGAACAACTGTTCTAATTTAAGATTTCATTGCTATCATAGTTCAAAAAAGCGCTAGGCGTTAATTGTGTGTTTTGCCACCGCCTTGCGCTTTACTGACCAAAGCGCATGCTTATGCACAGTTATGCACAGATTATGCATAGTTATACGCAATGCGTTTTGCCAACGCCTAGAGCCTAGGCGCGCTTAAGCGCTCGCTTAAGCGTGCCTTTTTTAACTATGATTGCTTTGCTCTTGTATCACTGTATTTACTCATGCAAACTTATTTTTAAATTGAAGGATCCAATCGAAACTCCAATGGCACAGCAGGTATGTTCACGCATGTTTCTTTAACAGGTTTGCTCTTATCAATAGCTCTGTTGATTCCAATTTCAACTGTGTATACAGTTGACTTTCATATCATGCACATTACTAGCATCACAACAGAACCAATAGTGTTGTTGTACATGTAGACCCGTGGTACCCATCTGAAATCTTGTTATGCCGTGTAGTTTCCCACGCTTTGTATTCTTTCACTGCTGCTTTGTCTTGAACTGATATGATTTGAACCATGTCTCTATTTTGATTTGGCAAGACAATGCAGTGACCATAGAACATAGATATATGTTTGTTTGATGTTTTTATTATGTACTAGTACTTGGCAATAGAAGACTTGGTAGTTTAATCATGTCCACCTTACTAATGAACTGGTTCACCGAAATGAGTTTCATATACTAGTACATGCTAAACTTGTTATGTGTCTGCTTGTTTCTTCTTTTAGAATGCTGACAGAATATTGGAGAAGAGTGCCTTATTAAGCAATGGTAAAGGAAGTAATGCAGATAAGGTTCAGGATAGTGACACATCCTTGTTGGTCTCCAACAAAGCTGATAAAACAGCTAAGGAAGACTATCTTGAAGACAGCGAGACAACCCCAAAGTCCTGTCTTGGTTTAGTGTTCGAGTTACTGGCCACTACCGCTTGCACAAGCTATTCAAACTCACTGTCTGAATCAGTTCGGTTTCTTGAGTCTCAACTACAAGCTGAAAGACATCGATCAGTTGTGCTGCGACAAGAAGCGGAAGGACTACGGAAGTCCCTGGAGCATTCAGATGCATACTTTCTGGTGCAACAGCTAGCGTTGGAGGATTTTAGCGCCAGATAGGACAAAGCTAATCATCTTGCTAAGCTTATTGCCAGCATGGTGGATACCCAGGATAACGTTTCTTGAGCTCTTCTGAAGTTGTTTCAGTTATGCTCTTGTTTTGCTGCTGCGTTTATTTGCACTGGTGGCCAAATTTGACGGCCAGTGTATGTAATGTGCTGCTTTGTTCCCTATATTTGCACTGGCGACGAACTTTGATACCCAGTGGATGTAATATGTGTAATAGCGGTAATAGGCTAGCGTTAATTGCTTCCTTATTTATTTCCTTATTGTCTTATTTAGTTGTTTGCTTGTAATCACTGCAGTTCTTTTTCTGTTTTTTCTAGTGGCCACAATAGCCTATTTTTGGTAACTAGGCCAAAATAATCATGGGCCTTCTACGGGCCGTATGATCCATGGGCCTTCGTCCGGCCGTAGGATCCATCGGCCTTCTATACGGGCCTTAGGGTCCATGGGCCTTCTATGGGTCGTAGGGTCCATCAGCCTTCTATGGGTCGTACGATCCATGGGCCTTCTACGGGTTGTACTATCCATGGGCCTCATAGGGCCGTAGGATCCATGGGCCTTCTACGGGGCGTATCATCATTTCGCCAATCATGGGCCGTACTATTCATGGACCATAACGGGCCGCTAATAGGCCGTATTTGATAACTCTATGAAAACAGCCCAACGGGTTTTTTTACATGAAAACGGCCCAATGTATTAACGGTCCGCAAACGGGCCGACTGTAACGCGGGCTGAATTTGGCCCACAAGCAGAAAATGATAGTAACGGGTCGTATGTAACCGAATGCTGCAAATGAGCCCAAGAATCAATGGGCCCTGAGAAGGCCGAAAGATAACTTGGGCTGGAAACGGCCCAATGGAATAACAGGCCGTTAATGGGTATAAAGTGATACACTGTTCATTACGGGCCAGTTTCACCACGGGCGTTAATGGGCCAAGAGTTACAAAGGTCCTCATATGGGCCGAAAGAAGTCATGGGCCACACATGGGCCGGAAGTTAAAACGGGCTGAATCATATTGGACGGCCCAGATGACGCTACTGGGCCTAATTCGGAAAGGGCGTAATGGGCCCTGGGTTAGCGGGCTGTAAACGGGCTATATGCGAACAGGCCGTTAACAGGCTTTCCGTGGGCCGGCCCACCACCTTTTGACCAAGTCAAATGGGCCGGCCTTTTCACAGGAATGGCCCTCTATTGGGCCATGCCACGTGTCGCCGTATCATAGGCGCCTTCGGTCCAATGAGCGGATGACATCTGTCCCAACGGTGAGCCGACACGTGTTTCCTCCAGCCAATGATGATTTTACACATGGAAAATCCCCATTGGTCGGGGCTGTTAACGGGTTATTGGATCCAAAACCCGACCTGATAGCTTAACAGCATTCCGTTAATGTGGATGCCACGTGTCGGTCACCCTTGACGAAAGCACTTCTGTGACGCGCGATTTATCGTCATGGAAGTGGACACTTCCGTGATGATAATTTTGGTAATGCCATGGAACACTTCTACGACAGCACATGTATGACTATCTTGATTCTGTCATGGATGTACATGCATGACAAAAAATGCGACCTACTATGACAAACAAGTATCATCACGGAAGTGTATTTTTTTGTAGTGAAGTGGGCGATGGGTGGAAAACAAAATTCTCCGTCATCAGCCTCCAGCTCGAACCGGATATAGCTGAGAATCCCCCGCCAAGGATAGTGCTCTTAACGAGTTTAACACATAGTCCAAAGGCAAGTGCGGAAGATGTCCGCGGAGCTGAATTCAATGATCGATGACCGATCAAGCTCGATGTACGCGGACGCACAAGGTTTGGAACCTGTAGCCGGAGTCGAGTCCATGGTTCCGGTGACACAGATGTCACTTGAAGTTAGGTCTGTGTGCGGCTCCACCACCGCTGAGTCTGCGGCTTCCGCGGAGGGGTTGAGCTTCCCGTCCTCGGATGACATGATCTGCTCCAAATCTAAGGCCAGAGCAGCTACAGATACTATCTCCTGGGTATGGTCCGATGACAGATTTTTGTCATGTTCATCGTGGTGGCAGGGAGCAGCTGCCATGGTCTCGAATCCGTCGAAGATCAAGTCTCCGAGGATATCCACGACGTAATTCAAACTTCCAAATCTGACCTGATGGCCAGGGGCGTAACTTTCGATCTGCTCCAGATAGCCAAGCGAGTTGGCCCGCAGTGCGAAGCCGCCGAATACGAAGAGCTGTCCGGGGAGGAAGACTTCCCCTTGGATAGTGTTGTTGTAGATAGTCGAAGGAGCCATTGAACCTTTTGACAACATCACAGTGAAACTATCAATGAAAGCACCAATGTCAGTGTCAAAACCGGCGGATCTCGGGTAGGGGGTCCCAAACTGTGCGTCTAAGGTCGATGGTAACAAGAGACAAGGGACACAATGTATACCCAGGTTCGGGCCCTCTCTATGGAGGTAATACCCTACTTCCTGCTTGATTGATCTTGATGAATATGAGTATTACAAAAGTTGATCTACCACGAGATTGTAATGGCTAAACCCTAAAAATCTAGCCAGTCTGACTTTGGTTATGAGGATATCTGTCTACGGACCTAGCCCTCTGGTTTATATAGACACCAGAGGGATCTACGGTTACATAAGGTCGGTTACAAAGAAAGGAATCTTCATATTTGGATGCCAAGCTTGCCTTCCACGCCAAGGAGAGTCTCATCTGAACACGGATAAAGTCTTCGGTCTTCGTATTTTCACAGCCCATCAGTCCGGCCCATGTCTAATAAGTCGGACGCCTGAGGACCTCTTAGTCCAGGACTCCCTCGCCAAAAGCTGCTAGGTTTGAGCGAGCGAGCAATCGAGCGGGCAGGGAAGCTACTGGGCCGACCCAACCGCGCGTTACAGCCCTAGTTCGACACCCAACGCGTAAAATAGCAGTTACCTATTTAGGGCTGCACGTGGGCGCCTGCAGCACACCCCGCTCACTGCGTTCTGGACCGGCCCACATATCCCTTCTTTTCTTAAGCAGTTTAAAAGAAAAAAGGTGCGGCAGTCACGTTCGAACTGGCAACTTCTCCGTTTAAAGGTCCAATGGCACCCACTAGGCTACGTCACTGATACGTCTCCAACGTATCTATAATTTTTGATTGCTCCATGCTATATTATCTACTGTTTTGAATGTTTATGGGCTTTATTATACACTTCTATTTCATTTTTTGGACTAACCTATTAACCCAGAGCCCAGTGCCAGTTTCTGTTTTTACCCTGTTTTAGGGTTTCGAAGAAAAAGAAAATCAAATGGAGTCCAATTGACCTGAAACTTCACGAAACTCATTTTTGGAAGGAAAGAATCCCAGAAGACTTTGGAGTGCATGTCGGGGGATCTGCGAGGAGGTCAAGAGGCAGGGGGGCGCCCACCTCCCCTGGGCACGCCCTCCACCCTCATGAGCCCCTCGTGGCCCCCCTGACGTACTTCTTCCGCATATATATCTCCATATACCCTAAAAACATCCGTGAGCATAAGAGATCGGGAGTTCCGCCAGCAAAAGCCTCCGTAGCCACCGAAAGCCAATCTAGACCCGTTCCGGCACTCTGCCGGAGGGGGCAATCCTTCTCCGGTGGCCATCTTCATCATACCGGTGCTCTCCATGACGAGGAGGGAGTAGTTCTCCCTTGGGGCTAAGGGTATGTACCAGTAGCTATGTGTTTGATCTCTCGCTCTCGTGTTCTCGAGATGATACGATCTTGATGTATCGCGAGCTTTGCTATTATATTTGGATCCTATGATGTTTCTTTCCCCCTCAACTCTCTTGTAATGAATTGAGTTTCCCCTTTGAAGTAATCTTATCGAATTGAGTCTTTAAAGATTTGAGAACACTTGATGTATGTCTTGCCGTGGATATCTATGGTGACAATGGGATATCACGTGATTCACTTGATGTATGTTTTGGTGATCAACTTGCGGGTTCCGCCCATGAACCTATGCATAGGGGTTGGCACACGTTTTCGTCGTGATTCTCTGGTAGAACTTTGGGGCACTCTTTGAGGTCCTTTGTGTTGGTTGAATAGATGAATCTGAGATTGTGTGACGCATATCAGATAATCATACCCACAGATACTTGAGGTGACATTGGAGTATCTAGGTGACATTAGGGTTTTGGTTGATTTGTGTCTTAAGGTGTTATTCTAGTACGAACTCTAGGGCTGTTTGTGACACTTATAAGAATAGCCCAACGGATTGATTGGAAAGAATAACTTTGAGGTGGTTTCCTACCCTACCATAATCTCTTCGTTCGTTCTCCGCTATTAGTGACTTTGGAGTGACTCTTTGTTGCATGTTGAGGGATAGTTATGTGATCCAATTATGATATTATTGTTGAGGGAACTTACACTAGCGAAAGTATGAACCCTAGGCCTTGTTTCCTAGCATTGCAATACCGTTTACGCTCACTTTTACCATTAGTTACCTTATTGTTTTTATAATTTCAGATTACAAAAACCTTTATCTACTATCCATATACCACTTGTATCACCATTTCTTCGCCGAACTAGTGCACCTGTACAATTTACCATTGTATTGGGTGTGTTGGGAACACAAGAGACTCTTTGTTATTTGGTTGCAGGGTTGCTTGAGAGAGACCATCTTCATCCTATGCCTCCTACGGATTGATAAACCTTAGGTCATCCACTTGAGGGAAATTTGCTATTGTCCTACAAACCTCTGCACTTGGAGGCCCAACAACGTCTACAAGAAGAAGGTTTTGTAGTAGACATCAAGCTCTTTTATGGCGCCGTTGCCGGGGAGGTGAGTGCTTGAAGGTATATCTTTAGATCTTGCAATCGAGTCTTTTAGTTTCTTGTTTTATCACTAGTTTAGTTTATAAAAGAAAACTATAAAAAATGGAATTGAGTTTGTCTCATACGCTTCACCTTTTTAATATCTTTCGTAAGTATGATGGAAAGGATAATTGTGCTCAAGTGCTAGAAGAAGAAATCTATAAAATGTTTGGCACTAAATCTTTGAATGATGAGCATGATTGCAATGTCGTTAGTATGAATTCCTTGAATATCCATGATGCTAATGTTATGCAAAGCCACAAGCTTGGGGAAGCTATGTTTGATGAAGATGATATTTTTTGTCCCCCAAGCTTTGATGAGCAAATTTACTATGTTGAAAGCATGCCTCCTATATATGATGATTATTGTGATGACACGTATGCTTTAAAGAATAATGATAACCATGAAACTTGTCATCTTGATCTTAATTTTAAATCACATGATAATTATTTTGTTGAGTTTACTCCGACTATTATTCGCAAGAAAATTTTGCTTATGTGGAGAGTAGTAAAATTTCTATGCTTGTAGATCATGAAAAGAATGCTTTAGGTGCTGGTTATATTGTTGAATTCACTCATGATGCTACTGAAAATTATTATGAGGGAGGAATATATGCTTGTAGGAATTGCAATAATATCATGTTTCCTCTCTATGTGCTTAAAGTTTTGAAGCTATGCTTGTTTTGCCTTCCTATGCTAGTTGATTATTGTTCCCGTAAGTTGTTTGCTCACAAAATACCTATGCATAGGAAGTGGGTTGGACTTAAATGTGTTAGTCATATTCTTCATGATGCTCTCTTTATGTTCCAATTCTTATCCTTTATATGAGTATCATTAAAATCATCATGCCTAGCTAGGGGCGTTAAACGATAGCGCTTGTTGGGATGCAACCCGATTTTATTTTAGTTCCTTGCTTTTTGTTACTCTTTAGTAATAAATAATTCATCTATCCTCTGTTTATATGTGGTTTTATGCTTTTAATTAATGTTTGTTCCAAGTAGAACCTTTGGGAAGACTTGGGGAAAGTCTTGTTGATCATGTTGTCAAAAACAGAAACTTTAGCACTCACGAGAATTGCTGCCATGTTTATTTGGAGAGCGATATTTAGTTAATTCTTTTTGCAGATGATTAATAGACAAATTCCTCCAGTCCATCAATTTATTTAAGAATTTTATGAGTTCCGGAAGTATACGTTTGATCCAGATTACTACAGACTGTTCTGTTTTTGACAAATTCTGTTTTTCATGTGTTGTTTACTTATTTTGATGAATCTATGGCTAGTAAAATAGTTTATAAACCATAGAGAAGTAAGAATAAAGTATGTTTAACACCAATATAAATAAATAATGAGTTCATTACAGTACCTTGAAGTGGCGTTTTGTTTTCTTTCGCTAACGGAGCTTACGAGTTTTCTGTTAAGTTTTGTGTTGTGAAGTTTTCATGTTTTGGGTAAGGATTCGATGGACTATGGAATAAGGAGTGGCAAGAGCCTAAGCTTGGGGATGCCCAAGGCACCCCAAGGTAATATTCAAGGATAGCCAAGAGCCTAAGCTTGGGGATGCCCCGGAAGGCATCCCCTCTTTCGTCTTCGTTCATCGGTAACTTTACTTGGAGCTATATTTTTATTCGCCACATGATATGTGTTTTGCTTGGAGCGTCAATTTATTTGGTTAAGATTTGCTTGGTGTTATTTAGAACAATGTTTTGCATCTTTTATTTCAATAAAAATGGCATTGATAGCCTTTACTATGCCTATGTTACAAGTATACATGTTGTTGTTTGAAAAAAGAAAGTTTACCGCTGTTGCAATAATTCCCTAGAAACGTCAGAATGTGATAAAATGTTGAAACTTTTTGCATATTAATCTCGGATAAATTTACTACAGTGGGAATTTTCTTTCATAATTTTTGGATCTAGGGAAGTATGGATGTTGCAGCATTCTTTACAGACTATCCTGTTTAGGCAGATTGTTGTTATGTTTGCATTGTTTGCATATGTTTGCTTCTTTAATGATTCTATTTGAGGATAGGACTATTAAATATTAAGAGGCATTTAGTATGTAATGTTGAATAATAATTTTAGTGATTTGCTACATTAGAGTATGATAAGGTTTTTACAATGGTTTATACTAACTTATCTCACGAGTCCTTGTTGAGTTTTGTGTGGATGAAGCTTTTGAGATTTAGGGAGACTGTGATATGAGAGGAATTAAGGAGACACAAAAGCTCATGCTTGGGGATTCCCAAGGCACCCCAAGATAATATTTCAAGAAGTCTCAAGCATCTAAGCTTGGGGATGCCCCGGTTGGCATCCCACCTTTCTTCTTCAACAACTATCGGTTAGTTTCGGTTGATCCTAAGTTTTTGCTTCTTCACATGATGTTTGCCATTCTTAGAATGTCATTTTATTTTGCTTGCCTTGATGTTTGAATAGAATACCAAGATCTTAAATTATTAAATGTTAGAGAGTCTTCACATAGTTGCATAATTATTCGACTACTCATTGATCTTCACTTTTATCATTCGGAGTAGTTTGTCGTTTCCTCTAGTGCTTCACTTATATCTTTTAGAGCATGGTGGTGGTTTTATTTTGAAGAAATAGATGAACTCTCATGCTTCACTTAGATTATTTTGAGAGTCTTAATAGCATGGTAATTTGCTTAAAATCCTAATATGCTAGGTATTCAAGAATAGTAAAATTTTCTTATGAGTGTATTGAATACTAAGAGAAGTTTGATGCTTGATGATTGTTTTGAGATATGGAGGTAATAATATCAAAGTCGTGCTAGTTGAGTAGTTGTGAAATTGAGAAATGCTTGTGTTGAGGTTTGCAAGTCCCGTAGCATGCACGTATGGTAAACGTTATGCAACAAATTTGAAACATGAGGTGTTATTTGATTGTCTTCCTTATGAGTGGCGGTCGGGGACGAGCGATGGTCTTTTCCTACCAATCTATCCCCCTAGGAGCATGCGCGTAGTACCGAGGTTTTTGATGACTTGTAGATTTTTGCAATAAGTATGTGAGTTCTTTATGACTAATGTTGAGTCCATGGATTATATGCACTCTCACCCTTCCATCCTTGCTAGCCTCTTCGGTACCGTGCATTGCGCTTTCTCACATTGAGAGTTGGCGCAAACTTCGCCGGTGCATCCAAACCCCGTGATATGATACGCTCTTTCACACATAAACCTCCTTATATATTCCTCAAAACAGCCACCATACCTACCTATTATGGCATTTCCATAGCCATTCCAAGATATATTGCCATGCAACTTTCCATCATTCCGTTCATCATGACACATTCATCATTGTCATATTGCTTAGCATGATCATGTAGTTGACATAGTATTTGTGGCAAAGCCAGCGTTCATAATTCTTTCATACATGTCACTCTTGATTCATTGCATATCCCGGCACACCGCCGGAGGCATTCATATAGAGTCATCTTTGTTCTAGTATCGAGTTGTAATCATTGAGTTGTAAATAAATAGAAGTGTGATGATCATCATTATTAGAGCATTGTCCCAAGTGAGGAATAAAAAAGGCCATAAAAAAGAGAAGGCCCAAAAAAAGAGAGAAAGGCCATAAAAAGAAAAGGCCCCCAAAATATGAGAGAAAAAGAGAGAAGGGACAATGTTACTATCCTTTTACCACACTTTTGCTTCAAAGTAGCACCATGATCTTCATAGTAGAGAGTCTCTCATGTTATCACTTTCATATACTAGTGGGAATTTTTCATTATAGAACTTGGCTTGTATATTCCAACAATGGGCCTCCTCAAGTGCCCTAGGTCTTCGTGAGCAAGCAAGTTGGATGCACACCCACTAGTTTCTTTTGTTGAGCTTTCATACATTTATAGCTCTAGTGAATCTGTTGCATGGCAATCCCTACTCCTTGCATTAACATCAATCAGTGGGCATCTCCATAGCCCATTGTTTAGCCTCGTTGATGTGAGACTTTCTCCTTTTTGTCTTCTCCACATAACCCTCCTCATTATTCTATTCCACCCATAGTGCTATATCCATGGCTCGCGCTCATGTATTGCATGAAAGTTTATAGGTTTGAGGTTACTAAAGTATGAAACAATTGCTTGGCTTGTCATCGGGGTTGTGCATGATGAGAGCATTCTTGTGTGATGAAAATGAAACATGACTAAACTATATGATTTTATAGGGATGAACTTTCTTTGGCCATGTTATTTTGAGAAGACATAATTGCTTAGTTAGTATGCTTGAAGTATTATCATTTTTATGTCAATATGAACTTTTGTCTTGAATCTTATGGATCTGAATATTCATACCACAATTAAGAAGAATCACATTGAAATTATGCCAAGTAGCACTCTGCATCAAACATTCTGTTTTTATCATTTACCTACTTGAGGACGAGCAGGAATTAAGCTTGGGGATGTTGATACGTCTCCAACGTATCTATAATTTTTGATTGCTCCATGCTATATTATCTACTGTTTTGAATGTTTATGGGCTTTATTATACACTTTTATATCATTTTTGGGACTAACCTATTAACCCAGAGCCCAGTGCCAGTTTCTGTTTTTACCCCGTTTTAGGGTTTCGAAGAAAAGGAAAATCAAACGGAGTCCAATTGACCTGAAACTTCACGGAACTCATTTTTGGAAGGAAAGAAGCCCAGAAGACTTGGAGTGCATGTCGGTGGATCTGCGAGGAGGTCACGAGGTAGGGGGGGCGTCCACCCCCCTGGGCGCGCCCTCCACCCTCGTGAGCCCCTCGTGGCCCCCCTGACGTACTTCTTTCGCCTATATATCTCCATATACCCTAAAAACATCCGTGAGCATAATAGATCAGGAGTTCCGCCAGCAGAAGCCTCCGTAGCCACCAAAAGCCAATCTAGACCCGTTTCGGCACTCTGCCGGAGGGGGCAATCCTTCTCCGGTGGTCATCTTCATCATCCCGGTGCTCTCCATGACGAGGAGGGAGTAGTTCTCCCGCGGGGATGAGGGTATGTACCAGTAGCTATGTGTTTGATCTCTCGCTCTCATGTTTTTGAGATGAGACGATCTTGATGTATCGCAAGCTTTGCTATTATATTTGGATCCTATGATGTTTCTTCCCCCCTCTACTCTCTTGTAATGAATTGAGTTTCCCCTTTGAAGTAATCTTATCGGATTGAGTCTTTAAAGATTTGAGAACACTTGATGTATGTCTTGCAATGGATATCTGTGGAGACAATGGGATATCATGTGATTCACTTGAGGTATTTTTTGGTGATCAACTTGCGGGTTCCGCCCATGAACCTATGCATGGGGGTTGGCACACGTTTTCATCGTGATTCTCCGGTAGAACTTTGGGGCACTCTTTGAGGTCCTTTGTGTTGGTTGAATAGATGAATCTGAGATTGTGTGACGCATATCGTATAATCATACCCACGGATACTTGAGGTGACATTGGAGTATCTAGGTGACATTAGGGTTTTGGTTGATTTGTGTCTTAAGGTGTTACTCTAGTACAAACTTTAGGGCTGTTTGTGACACTTATAGGAATAGCCCAACGGATTGATTGGAAAGAATAACTTTGAGGTGGTTTCCTACCCTACCATAATCTCTTCGTTCGTTCTCCGCTATTAGTGACTTTGGAGTGACTCTTTGTTGCATGTTGAGGGATAGTTATGTGATCCAATTATGGTATTATTGTTGAGGGAACTTACACTAGCAAAAGTATGAACCCTAGGCCTTGTTTCCTAGCATTGCAATACCGTTTACGCTCACTTTTACCATTAGTTACCTTGCTGTTTTTTATAATTTCAGATTACAAAAACCTTTATCTACTATCCATATGCCACTTGTATCACCATCTCTTCGCCGAACTAGTGCACCTATACAATTTACCATTGTATTGGGTGTGTTGGGGACACAAGAGACTCTTTGTTATTTGGTTACAGGGTTGCTTGAGAGAGACCATCTTCATCCTATGCCTACTACGGATTGATAAACCTTAGGTCATCCACTTGAGGGAAATTTGCTATTGTCCTACAAACCTCTGCACTTGGAGGCCCAACAACGTCTACAAGAAGAAGGTTGTGTAGTAGACATCAAGCTCTTTTCTGGCGCCGTTGCCGGGGAGGTGAATGCTTGAAGGTATATCTTTTGATCTTGCAATCGAGTCTTTTAGTTTCTTGTTTTATCACTAGTTTAGTTTATAAAAGAAAACTATAAAAAATGGAATTGAGTTTGTCTCATACGCTTCACCTTTTTAATATCTTTTGTGAGTATGATGAAAAGGATAATTGTGCTCAAGTGCTAGAAGAAGAAATCTATAAAATGTTTGGCACTAAATCTTTGAATGATGATCATGATTGCAATGTCGTTAGTATGAATTCCTTGAATATCCATGATGCTAATGATATGCAAAGCCACAAGCTTGGGGAAGCTATGTTTGATGAAGATGATATTTTTTGTCCCCCAAGCTTTGATGAGCAAATTTACGATGATGAAAGCATGCCTCCTATCTATGATGATTATTGTGATGACACGTATGCTTTAAAGAATAATGATAACAATGAAACTTGTCATCTTGATCTTAATTTTCAATCACATGATAATTATTTTGTTGAGTTTGCTCCCACTATTATTCGTGAGAAGAATTTTGCTTATGCGGAGAGTAGTAAAATTTCTATGCTTGTAGATCATGAAAAGATTGCTTTAGGTGCTGGTTATATTGTTGAATTCACTCATGATGCTACTGAAAATTATTATGAGGGAGGAATATATGCTTGTAGGAATTGCAATAATATCAAGTTTCCTCTCTATGTGCTTAAAGTTTTGAAGTTATGCTTGTTTTGCCTTCCTATGCTAGTTGATTATTGTTCCCATAAGTTGTTTGCTCACAAAATACCTATCCATAGGAAGTGGGTTAGACTTAAATGTGTTAGTCATATTCTTCATGATGCTCTCTTTATGTTCCAATTCTTATCCTTTATATGAGCATCATTGAAATCATCATGCCTAGCTAGGGGGGTTAAAGATAGCGCTTGTTGGGACACAACCCAATTTTATTTTAGTTCCTTGCTTTTTGTTACTGTTTAGTAATAAATAATTCATCTAGCCTCTGTTTAGATGTGGTTTTATGCTTTTAATTAATGTTTGTGCCAAGTAGAACCTTTGGGAAGACTTGGGGAAAGTCTTGTTGATCATGCTGTCAAAAACAGAAACTTTAGCGCTCACGAGAATTGCTTCCATTTTTATTTGGATAGTTCTATTTAGTTCAATATTTTTGCAGCTGATTAATAGACAAATACCTCAGGTCCAGCAATTTATTTGATAATTTTATGAGTTCCAGAAGTATACGTTTGATCCAGATTACTACAGACTGTTCTATTTTTGACAGATTCTTTTTTTCATGTGTTGTTTACTTATTTTGATGAATCTATGGCTAGTAAAATAGTTTATAAAACATAGAGAAGTTAGAATACAGTAGGTTTAACCCCAATATAAATAAATAATGAGTTCATTACAGTACCTTGAAGTGGTATTTTGTTTTCTTTCGCTAACGGAGCTTACGAGTTTCTTATTAAGTTTTGTGTTGTGAAGTTTCCAAGTTTTGGGTAAGAATTCGATGGACTATGGAATAAGGAGTGGCAAGAGCCTAAGCTTGGGGATGCCCAAGGCACCCCAAGGTAATATTCAAGGATATCCAAGAGCCTAAGCTTGGGGATGCCCCGGAAGGCATCCCCTCTTTCGTCTTCGTTCATCGGTAACTTTACTTGGAGCTATATTTTTATTCGCCACATGATATGTGTTTTGCTTGGAGCATCAATTTATTTTGTTAATATTTGCTTGCTGTTATTTAGAACAATGTTTTGCATATTTTATTTCAATAAAAATGGCATTGATAGCCTTTACTATGCCTATGTTACAAGTATACATGTTGCTGTTTGAAAACAGAAAGTTTACCGCTGTTGCAATTATTCCCTAGAAAAGTCAGAATGTGATTAAATGTTGAAACATTTTGCATGTTAAGCCCTGATAAATTTACTACAATGGGAATTTTCTTTCATAATTTTTGGAGCTAGGGAAGTATGGATGTTGCAGCATTCTTTACAGACTATCCTGTTTAGGCAGATTGTTGTTATGTTTGCATATGTTTGCTTCTTTAATGATTCTATTTGAGGATAGGACTATTAAATATGCAGAGGCATTTAGTATGCAATGTTGAATAATAATTTTAGTGATTTGCTACAGTAGAGTATGATAAGGTTTTTACAATGGTTTATACTAACTTATCTCATGAGTCCTTGTGAGTTTTGTGTGGATGAAGCTTTTGAGATTTAGGGAGACCGTGATATGAGAGGAATTAAGAAGAAACAAAAGCTCAAGCTTGGGGATGCACAAGGTACCCCAAGATAATATTTCAAGAAGTCTCAAGCATCTAAGCTTGGGGATGCCCCGGTTGGCATCCCACCTTTCTTCTTCAACAACTATCGGTTAGTTTCGGTTGATCCTAAGTTTTTGCTTCTTCACATGATGTTTGCCATTCTTAGAATGTCATTTTATTTTGCTTGCCTTGATGTTTGAATAGAATACCAAGATCTGAAATTATTAAATGTTAGAGAGTCTTCACATAGTTGCATAATTATTCGACTACTCATTGATCTTCACTTTTATCATTCGGAGTAGTTTGTCGTTTGCTCTAGTGCTTCACTTATATATTTTAGAGCATGGTGGTAGTTTTATTTTGAAGAAATAGATGAACTCTCATGCTTCACTTAGATTATTTTGAGAGTCTTAATAGCATGGTAATTTGCTTAAAATCCTAATATGCTAGGTATTCAAGAATAGTAAAATTTTCTTATGAGTGTTTTGAATACTAAGAGAAGTTTGATGCTTGATGATTATTTTGAGGGAGGTA
The DNA here is from genome assembly GCF_002162155.2 of Triticum dicoccoides. Lineage (NCBI taxonomy): Eukaryota > Viridiplantae > Streptophyta > Magnoliopsida > Poales > Poaceae > Triticum > Triticum dicoccoides. The sequence continues at coordinate 201,618,188 of NC_041382.1, forward strand.
ATAATATCAAAGTCGTGCTAGTTGAGTAGTTGTGAAATTGAGAAATGTTTGTATTGAGGTTTGCAAGTCCCGTAGCATGCACGTATGGTAAATGTTATGCAACAAATTTGAAATATGAGGTGTTATTTGATTGTCTTCCTTATGAGTGGCAGTCGGGGACAAGCGATGGTCTTTTCCTACCAATCTATCCCCCTAGGAGCATGCACGTAGTATCGAGGTTTTTGATGACTTGTAGATTTTTGCGATAAGTATATGAGTTCTTTATGACTAATGTTGAGTCCATGGATTATACGCACTCTCACCCTTCCATCCTTGCTAGCCTCTTCGGTACCGTGCATTGCCCTTTTTCACATTGAGAGTTGGCGCAAACTTCGCCGGTGCATCCAAACCCCGTGATATGATACGCTCTTTCACACATAAACCTCCTTATATCTTCCTCAAAACAGCCACCATATCTACCTATTATGGCATTTCCATAGCCATTCCGAGATATATTGCCATGCAACTTTCCATCATTTCGTTTATCATGACACATTCATCATTGTCATATTGCTTAGCATGATCATGTAGTTGACATAGTATTTGTGGCAAAGCCACCGTTCATAATTCTTTCATATATTTCACTCTTGATTCATTGCATATCCCGGTACACCGCCGGAGGCATTCATATAGAGTCATCTTTGTTCTAGTATCGAGTTGTAATCATTGAGTTGTAAATAAATAGAAGTGTGATGATCATCATTATTAGAGCATTGTCCCAAGTGAGGAATAAAAAAAAGAAAGACCATAAAAAAAGAGAAGGCCCAAAAAAGAGAGAAAGGCCATAAAAAAGAAAAGGCCCCCAAAAAAATGAGAGAAAAAGAGAGAAGGGACAATGTTACTATCCTTTTACCACAATTGTGCTTCAAAGTAGCACCATGATCTTCATAGTAGAGAGTCTCTCATGTTATCACTTCCATATACTAGTGGGAATTTTTCATTACAGAACTTGGCTTGTACTCCCTCCGTCCGGAAAAAGTTGTCCGGCCGTAGTTCAACTTTTTTTTTTGCAAAAACCCCCTCAGAGATTTAATTCTCATGCAAATCACCCCGCCTCCACCTTCCTTCTTCCCTGTCAACATCGTCGAAAGCTTCCCCAAGCGGAACCGCCGTCAGGCCTCGCACGCTAGCGCCGGCCCAGCTCGCAGGACTAGCGCCGCCGCCCACCTGCGTCACCGCCGCCCACCTGCATCACCCCTGCATAACGTGTACGGCCTCCACCGCCTCGTCGGAGCCCCCACCGCCGGCTTCCATCTCCTATGCCGGCGCCGGCCTCCACCTCTCCTCCATGCGGCACAGGTGACGCCCCCCGTTGAAAAGATGGCATACAGAAGTCGCGCCCCGAGCTCCCCCGGTGCGCTTCCTCCATCAGCGTGCTTCCTCTGGCCGCCGCCACCCACCTGCTCGCAGGACGAGTGCCGCCTCCCACCTCTGTTGCTGCCTCTGCTTCTAATTGATTGGCCTCGACTTCTTCCCGCCTCCTCTTCTGCCTCTGCTGGTACTACTCCATGACTTCCTCCCGCCTCCTCTGTTGCCTCTGCTGCAAAGTGTATCATTCAAGTGAAATTGAGCAATGGATGAGGAAATTGAGCAGTGTGTTCAATTGATGCTCGTTAAACTCGGATCATTTGAGCACTGAATTGAGTGGATCAGGAATAATCAGTGTACACCCAGGAAGAAGCACAACCTGATGCAAACTGTTAGAGCATTACTTGATCCTGATTCGCTTAATCTTGTCTGAGAAGTTTATTTGCAAGAGTAATTATGATTCGCTTAATTTTGTCTGAGAGCTACTGCCAAGAGTAATTTGATGGAGTAAGAGAAATTTGATGGCAACTTGATTCAGTGTACAAACAGACAAATGCAGAGACTATCTGATTTGATTCAGTGTACAAACAGATAAATGTAGAGACTGTAGCTTAAGCATTGAGTGTAGCTAAGTGTACGAACAGACAATGCAAGGATATGTACTGAACTTGAAAGTCAAATTGAAATTCAAATTGAGTAAAGTTTGCTGGAAAATTCTGAACACTTAGTCTGATGCTCTGATTCAAATTGAATTTCAGAATGATGCAAAATCATGCAGTGTAACTCTTGTAATTATTCAGATGCTCTGATGCAAAGCCATTCTGATGCAAAACCATGCTATTACCATCCTTGGGTGAATCCAAAATTAACAGTACCTCATTTGGCTAACATAAATCAGATTCGTCGAAAGTCAATTTTGCATCTAGCAGCTCAACTCCAACTGGATGACAGGCCTATGTGTAACCTGTAACTAGCCCAACTACAGGGGAAAGGATCACAATTAACTTTGATCAAGAGTGTTTTGTTGAAAGTTTTCTGGAGTGATAAATGCACTCCAAAGAAGTTCAGTTAACTGTTACTGTTGCTGCCTGAATTTACACTGTCAAGAAGAATCAGTAAGACATGTAACAATGTCAAGAATATGTTGAGCCATTAGTCAGTCTATGTAAATGCATATACCAGCATGGTCATATAGCAGCACCACTACATATAGCAGCAGAACAATGATTCCTAGATGCAATAGTAATCATTTTGTTTAAAGCTTCACAAAAATTTTAGTCAACTTTTGAACACAAGTACAATCGGAATATGATCATGTTCAATAGTGATCATGTGCAGTAGCTGAATCCAAGACGACAAAAATTTCAGTTAACTGTTGAAGTTTCGGTAACTACAGTAACTGAATTTATAGTAAGATTTCTCACTCCATTACTCTGTTGTTAACAATCAGAATTAACTGTATTATTCAGTCAAGATCTTTGTTCAGTCAAGTTGATGTTCAGAACCTGTCATTTTCTTCCAAAACCTGTCAATTTCTGTCAGGTTTTGATTTGTCAAGTTTACTGAATTTTTACTCAATTAGTTTTGATCTGTCAGGTTTTGAAATTTTGATTTGTCAAGTTGATGTTCAGGTTTTGATTCCTAGACACACAAGTTTACTGAGTTTTTACTCAATTAGTTTGAGATTGTCATGCTTCCTATTCAAAATTGTCATGGTTTTATCTTATCTTACTGGATAGTGGCATGTTTATCTCAAGCATATGTTCAGGCAAATTTACAGTTATACAGTCAAGCATATTGTATGTTCATCTCAAGCTAACAGTAGTTGAACATTGGAGATCAAAGCATACAGTATGCCCAATGCTGTTTCAATGTGTGGTTGCTCTCTAGAATTCCATGGCTAACGGTAGTTTTAAAATCATCAAGGGCGCATCTGTACTCGTCTAGCAAGCTCACCTGAGATCAACGGAAGCAGTATCCGTACTCGTACTCCATTCCTCTGCACCAAGTCCTGCTCCAATCGCAGCACAGTCCAAGAGGACAAGAACAAAATCAGCTCAGCTGCTTGCTTCACTAGACAGAAATCAGCAGCTAGAAGACGGACCTGCGCTACCGTGGGCGAGCGGGCAGTAGGAGCAGAAGCAAATGCGGCAGCGACGGCGCCGGTGCAGCAAAGAGGGCAGGTCCTCCATCATCAGTCCGCCAGTTCGAGGAGGGAAATGGCAGCGGCAAGACGAGCACGGGGCAGTGGCATGTGGCTGGAGCAAGTCTTCCCCATGCCGTGGTCGTCTTCCCCACACCGTCGACTTCCGCAGCAGCTGCTCGGGGTCTGAAGGAGGAACTGGTGGATGAGGAGCTCGAGGACGAGGAGCTCGAGGATCTTCCATGCCTCCAAATCAAGCCCCAACTCCCTCCAAGACATGAGCGCCGCCGCCGGAGCTGGGAAGTCGCGGGCTTTGCGGAAAAGGGGATCATTCCCTCTGGATCTCCTGGTGCGAAGGAAGAGAAGCGGCGAGACGAGGGGGAGGAGGCAGCCGGCGCGTGGCAAGGCGACGGAGCAGGCGGAGGGGCGGCAGAGTAGGCGGCAAGGCGGCGGAGCAGGCCGCCGGCGCGTGGCGAGGCGATGGAGCAGGTGCGATGGGCTGCGTGGCTTGTCGGAAGAAAGGGGAGGGGATTTTTGTAAAATGTCGGCGGAGACAACTTTTTCCGGACGGAGGGAGTATATTCCAACAATGGGCCTCCTCAAGTGCCCTAGGTCTTCGTGAGCAAGCAAGTTGGATGCACACCCACTAGTTTCTTTTGTTGAGCTTTCATACATTTATAGCTCTAGTGCATCCGTTGCATGGCAATCCATACTCCTTGCATTAACATCAATCGGTGGGCATCTCCATAGCCCATTGATTAGCCTCGTTGATGTGAGACTTTTTTCTTTTTATCTTCTCCATATAACCCCCCTCATTATTCTATTCCACCCATAGTGCTATATCCATGGCTCGCGCTCATGTATTGCGTGAAAGTTTATAGGTTTGAGATTACTAAAGTATGAAAAAATTGCTTGGCTTGTCATCGGGGTTGTGCATGACGAGAACATTCTTGTGTGATGAAAATGAAACATGACTAAACTATATGATTTTGTAGGGATGAACTTTCTTTGGCCATGTTATTTTGAGAAGACATGATTGCTTAGTTAGTATGCTTGAAGTATTACCATTTTTATGTCAATATGAACTTTTGTCTTGAATCTTATGGATCTGAATATTCATACCACAATTAAGAAGAATCACATTGAAATTATGCCAAGTAGCACTCCGCATCAAAAATTCTGTTTTTATCATTTACCTACTCGAGGACGAGCAGGAATTAAGCTTGGGGATGCTGATACGTCTCCAACATATCTATAATTTTTGATAGCTCCATGCTATATTATCTACTGCTTTGAATGTTTATGGGCTTTATTATACACTTTTGTATCATTTTTGGGACTAACCTATTAACCCAGAGCCCAGTGCCAGTTTCTGTTTTTACCCTGTTTTAGGGTTTCAAAGAAAAGGAAAATCAAACGGAGTCCAATTGACCTGAAACTTCACGGAACTCATTTTTGAAAGGAAAGAAGCCCAGAAGACTTGGAGTGCACGTCGGGGGATCTGCAAGGAGGTCACGAGGCAGGGGGGCGCGCCCTCCACCCTCGTGAGCCCCTCGTGGCCCCCCTGACGTACTTCTTCCGCCTATATATCTCCATATACCCTAAAAACATCCGTGAGCATAATAGATTGGGAGTTCTGCCGCCAGAAGCCTCCGTAGCCACCGAAAGCCAATCTAGACCCGTTCCGGCACTCTGCCGGAGGGGGCAATCCTTCTTCGGTGGCCATCTTCATCATCCCGGTGCTCTCCATGACGAGGAGGGAGTAGTTCTCCCTCGGGGCTGAGGGTATGTACCAGTAGCTATGTGTTTGATCTCTCGCTCTCGTGTTCTTGATATGATACGATCTTGATGTATCGCGAGCTTTGCTATTATATTTGGATCCTATGATGTTTCTTCCCCCCTCTACTCTTTTGTAATGAATTGAGTTTCCCCTTTGAAGTAATCTTATCGGATTGAGTCTTTAAAGATTTGAGAACACTAGATATATGTCTTGCCGTGGATATCTGTGGTGACAATTGGATATCACGTGATTCACTTGATGTATGTTTTGGTGATCAACTTGCGGGTTTCGCCCATGAACCTATGCATAGGGGTTGGCACACGTTTTCATCGTGATTCTCCGGTAGAACTTTGGGGCACTCTTTGAGGTCCTTTGTGTTGGTTGAGAAGATGAATCTGAGATTGTGTGACGCATATCGTATAATCATACCCACGGATACTTGAGGTGACATTGGAGTATCGAGGTGACATTAGGGTTTTGGTTGATTTATGTCTTAAGATGTTATTCTAGTACGAACTCTAGGGCTGTTTGTGACACTTATAGGAATAGCCCAACTGATTTATTGGAAAGAATAACTTTGAGGTGGTTTCCTACCCTACCATAATCTCTTCGTTCGTTCTCCGCTATTAGTGACTTTGGAGTGACTCTTTGTTGCATGTTGAGGGATAGTTATGTGATCCAATTATGATATTATTATTGAGGGAACTTACACTAGTGAAAGTATGAACCCTAGGCCTTGTTTCCTAGCATTGCAATACCGTTTACGCTCACTTTTACCATTAGTTACCTTGCTGTTTTTATAATTTCAGATTACAAAAAACCTTTATCTACTATCCATATACCACTTGTATTACCATCTCTTCGCCGAACTAGTGCACCTATACAATTTACCATTGTATTGGGTGTGTTGGGGACACAAGAGACTCTTTGTTATTTGGTTGCAGGGTTGCTTGAGAGAAACCATTTTCATCCTACGCCTCCTACGGATTGATAAACCTTATGTCATCCACTTGAGGGAAATTTGCGAGAAGGTTGTGTAGTAGAGCACATTATTCTTTTAGTTAGCGGTTTTTCTTTCCAGGTTCACTTGTCATTTTCCGGACATTTTTATTTGGTTTTTATTTTTCTTTCTTTTTTCCTTCCTTGTCTTCTTAAATAAGTTTTTTTTCTTCTAATTTGCAAAGTTTCTTTTCCAAATCGATGAACCTTTTCCCATCCATGAACCTTTTTTCAAAATGGATGAACTTTTTGAATTTGATGAACTTTTTTTTGAAAATTGGTGAACTTTTTATGTTTTTTGGGAACATTTTTCAAATTTGAAGAACTTTTTCTCAATAAGATAAAATGTTTTTCAAAATCAACGCATTTTTTTCAGAATCGATGAACTTAGTTTCAAATTGTATGACATTTTTTTAATTCATTGAACTTTTTTTCAATTTCGACGAATTTTTTCTTCAAATTGGATAACTTTTTAATTTTTTGATGAAAATTTTCCAATTTCCATGAACTTTTTCAAATTTATGATCTTTTTTCCAAAATCGATGATTTTTTTAAAAATTTGTGAACATTTTCTCAAGACGATGAACATTTTTTGAAATCGATGAACTTGTTTTCAAATTTGATGAACATTTTTCAATTCGATGAACTTTTTTTTCAAAATCGACGAACTTTTTAAATTTTGATAATTTTTTCCAGATTTTCTGAACTTTTCCAAATTGTGAATTTGTTTTCAAAATCAATATATTTTTTGAAAATTTGCGAACTTTTTCTTAAGATGATAAACTTTTTTGAATCAATGAACTCTTTTCGATACTGAAAATTGGATGAACATTTTTCAATTCCATGAATTTTTTTTTTCAAATTCGATGAACATTTTCTTCAAATTTGATAAAACTTTTAAAATATTGATGAATTTTTTCAAATTTTTGAATTTTTTTCAAAATCAATGAACATTTTTTTAATTTGTGAACTTTTTTCTCGAGATGTTGAACTTTTTTCATTTCCACAAACTCTTTCGAATTTCTATGAACCTTATTTTCATATTCGTACATGTGTTCAGTATTTTTAAGAATTCTGTTTTGAATGTATACTTTCTTTTGAAAATAAGTTATTACTGGACATATATACTCCTTCTATTCCAAATAAGTGACTCAATTTTGTACTAACTTTTACAAAGTTGAGTTACTTATTTTTGACTCAACTTTGTACTAACTTTTAAAATAGAGCTTTTTCCTATTTGTGATCAATGAAATGACTTCAACCTGGTGGTTATGAGCGAAAACTCTCGACGCTCTCACTCAGACATCAAATTCCGGTATTCGTGAATAGCAACTGGAAGAAGCCTTTGATTTTTTTTCTATGTTTGAGAACAAATTGTTAACGATGTTTTGATGGGCCATGGCCCACTGCTGGTCGCTGTAGGCGTCGCTTCTCCAACGGGCGCCTACATCGCCAACTAGGAGCTCCTCTATGTTTGTCCTATTAAAGATAGTTTTAAGATAGATGGGGTATTAGTAAGGCTAGCTTGTCATTTTTCCTAACAAAGTGAAAGTTTGGCCCATAAAGGCCAGTCTTTAGCCTAACTCGAAACTTCCAATTATGTGACATCAAAAGAGAAACCCCAAAGACGGGGCACACTAAAAAAACTAAGCTACAACTTTTTACTGGAGGAATTAGGGAGCTTCAGAGCATCTACAACTAGCATACCAAATTTGGCACCTTATACGTCCACGAATGTGTAAGCAGACAGTGACCGGCCAATTCTCAAATTGCCGCGTCCAAAGCCGTATACCTCATATCTGGTACCCTAAATCCATAATACGCATGCAACATGAAACTAAACTACGTAGATTGTCAACAAAACAAAAATGAACATTGAACAAACAGACATAGAAATCAACAACATATGGACATAGAAATCTGTATATCCGAACATAGACCAAAAGAGCACCATAGTTTTAAACTAAATTTACTAACAAATAGAAATAAAGACGGGCAAGTTCTTCACCACTTCCTCGCCGACCTTTTGTCCTTCCTGTCACCGACGCTGTTGTAGGCTTCGTCGGCAGGAGGTGGGTCGTTGGAGCCGTTAGTGACGTTGGAGGAGGATGAGGAGTCGATGAAGCTGACCATGCTCCGGATGGCAAGGTCTTGCTGCCTTTTGAGCTTCGTCACCTCCGCGGCCTCTCCGTCGCTCCCGCACGAACTGCTCCAGACCTAGCGGGAGGGCCTTTGCATTTTTCTGACGGAGTCGACGGCCGTCCATCTCCGCCATCGTCAATGAACGGCAGTAGACAACTGTGAGAAGCTGCTCCTCCTCATCAGGCAGCACCTGCAACCCACGGCGATGGCGGGAGGACTGTGCAGCTGCCTCCGATGTCGCTGATCTCTTCCTAGTCCCCCGCCTCTTGCGGCGGGCGGCGCACGCCTTCGATTCGGGTGTGCGCTCCAGCGGCGCCAGCGCTCAGCGGAGCGGGCACTAACACCCGCCACTACCTGCGGAGCAGCGAACGGAGGATGAGGAGGGTGGCGGGCCAGTGACACGGAGAGGTACGCGGTGCGGGACGGGCCCGCTTCGGCATTGGCATTGCGGTGGCGGGCGACAGGGAACGGAGCAAGGCTTGTGCTTCCGCCCGTGTCCAACCGGGAACACTGTAGTGCAATGCGGAGGGCCAGCTCCTCCTCGCCGCCATCCGCCTTGCAGAGAAAGGTGTCCCACTCGTCGCCAGATCCCTCAGAATGGCTTTTGGTGCTGGATATCGTGGATGGAGATTGGGAGGGAAGCAAATTAAGAAGTGGGAGGAGAAGAGATGGAGAACGGTGCAACAATGAAGTGTATGTATTATTTAAAAATATCCCAAACATGGCATAAATCATTATTTTATTAGAAATAGAAGTATAATGTATTATTTAAATATCCTAAATTTTTTATTTAAAAATTGCACTGTTCATGTCTTTCAGGTCGGATCGGGCTTGTGATTTTGAGGCCAGGCTTTGCAAAGCTCGTCCCGAACCAGGCCCGGACCGGAGAGGGTGCCCAGGTTTACCAATAGCTGCACGCTTTCACCGTTCACGTAATGCACTCTCGCAAAAAAAAATAAAAAAAAATACAAACGGCAACCAGCTGCGCTAACGCACCAATTGCTGCTCCACTACGAATGGTGCGCAACGCAGCCGGAGGCTCGGTGGACGCCGCCTTCCCTTTCCGCCTACACCACCTTGCGGCGGCACGGCATCCTTTGCCTCACCGGCCCGTACCCGTTTGTCGTGTGAGTGTAGGCAACACTATTATATACTGTATTTTTTTGCGAAATGGCAACACTATATATTAGTATTACAGTATTGTCTCAATATATATATATATATATATATATATATATATATAGTATATATGTGGATGAAAAGGCTTAACCAAAACGCCCGGGTACGTACGTCGCTTCTAAGGCCTTGTACAATAGAAGATGCTTAGGGGAGGTGCTTAGAGAAATAAATCAGGCTTTTCTTAAGCACCGGTGCTTATTTGTACATAATAAACGTTTAACTAAACATCTCTCCTGTAGAAATAGTCACCGGTGCTTAAAAAAATCCGATTTATTTTTCTAAGCATCTTTCTAAGCACCTTTCGTTGTACAAGGCCTAATTGTGATTTGGTTGCTCCCGATCATGTGGTACTCTGTGTGGCTGTGTGCAAAAGCTTCGTCCGCATAGCTACTTCTAACTCTCTGTACTACCTGCACTTAAACTACTCCATCTTATTGGTTGCTCTGATCTTATAATCAGCTGGCTGGAACCTGCCGGGTTCACTTGTATTATCATTCTTCTATAATAATGTCTTTGTTGGGAGCATAGTTAAGGGATAACAACTGACTAGTACTACCATCTAATATGATTCGGAGGGTGCCATACATTCTAGATTAGATGCAAACTGCTCAAGCAACCTACTTGCAATGGTATAAGGTCCAAACAATGACTTACAAAAACAACATGAAATTATTCGACCTAACTTATTGTTATTCTCAAGATATACCGTTAAAATATGCTCCCTTCATTTTTATTTACTCCTTATATTAGCTTTGACTGAAGTCAAACTTTATAAAGTTTGATCAAATTTGAAGAAAACAATATGAACATTTACAGTAATAAATTTATATCATGTGAAAATATATGCAACAATGAATCCAATGATATATATTTGGTGGTGTCTATGTTAATATATTTTTCTACAAACTTTTGAAAGTATATATAAAGTTTGACTTTAGACAAACCTAATATGCAGAGGAAATAAAAACAGAGGAAGTACTAAATGTTCCAAAAATTTAAATATGGATGTTGGCATGAATTGAACTATGAAATCGTCATGGTAACACTCTGCTTACTAGTCGAAATATTAGCTTGGCTCATGGTATTGATTTCACAGTTTAGAGTTTTAGAGTTTACAAATGATGAAATGATAACTTGCAAAGTTCATAAATTTGTAAAAGAAAAAAAAATTCATGTAAAAACTGGCAAAATTCAAACAATTTTATCTTGATTTTTTATATGGGACACGCATGGTCATACCTTGATTAAATGCTCACACTTTGCAGCTACTCTACGATGAGTGCGGTGTTTCGTGGCCAGGCTCTTCTGCACCCGGTCAGAAAAAAGTCACAAAAAATAAAAATAAAAATCCAATTTTTATGCTTGGTAGAAAATTTATTGCGTGAGAGCCGTTCCAATTTTCAGATCATTTAGACATCTGAGTAGCTCTCAGAAAAAAAGACAAATCAGGTCAAACAGTGCATGAACAGTAAACTTTTTTATAGACCCTGAATTTATCTTTTTTGCCGAGAGCTGCTCAGTTGTCCAAATGACTTGAAAAATAGAGCGGACCTCACGCATCAAATTATTTACCATGCATTTTTTTTGGAATTTTTGATTTTTTCTAGTATTTGTTTTGAATTTTTCCTTCAGCGCGGGTGCAGATGAGTCTTGGCTTAGAAGTTGATTATCGCTCCATGACAAGTTTCCAAAGTAGTATTCTATGACTTTGAAGGTTCTAGCTTTCTCTCCCAATGCCCGTGAAGAATGTGCCATAGGAACGGCTTTGGGTCATGTACAAAACTAGCAGAAGGCCGTGAATCGCCACGAGCTAAAATCCTTAGATCAACAAAAGAAAGCCTACTATCCTTCCTTGGCATGATATAGATGTCCATATTTATGACATGAGACTAAGAGAGAAATGAAAATTGTTTCCAACGATGTGGGTTCAATGGGAGAACGAAAAAGAACGGCCATTCCGTTTGGGTTTGGCCGAACAACTAACAATTTTGTGCACCTGCATACGCAACCAGAGCATGATGCCCGCCAAGTTGCCCTAAACAAAACCAAATGATTGCCCGCCAAGTTGAGCGTCAGCAGTACAGTACCTGCCCCCTCGGGACTGCAAAATTTGAGGTGCACGTTTTAGGTGCCCCGAAGCGGCACCCCCTTTCTCGGAAGAGAAAACCGGATAAGCGCAAGGAGACAGAACGCCTGACTGACAGGCGGACCCGCGTCCAGTCTGGACTCTGGAGCAGGCGCGGCGGCCCAATCCAAAGTCCAACCACCGCCAGGCTACTCCTCCCTCCTCCCCCAGACCACGCGCGTTACGTTATTATTAGCAGCCACGTGGCTAATTGCCCGATTTAACCATCGATAATTCGGGCGCCTCGTCCCCCAGGCACCCACGTGTTCCCCGGCATCCCCCGCTGGCGCGTGGGCCCTCTTGACAGCCGGGCCCCGCTGGACCCACCTCACCGTGGGCAAATCGGCCACCGAAGCGAGTGCGAACAGGTGGGTCTTCTCCCAAATCCCATCGGAGATGCCCTTTGCCCCCTCTCCCAATCGGAGGCGCTTATTAATAAGACGTTAAAAACCCGCCGCGACACGGGACCGAGTAGCAGTAACGCGTTACGAAACAAAAACTTCAGGACAGGAAGAGGGAGGGAGAGAGCGAGCGAGGGAGGAGAGCGGCGAGGCTCCGTCCATGGCTGCGCCGGCGGAGGAGGCGTCCACGGCGCCGAGGAGCCTCCCCGAGGAGGAGGAGGAGGAGGAGGCGATGGCGGTGCTGGACTTCGACATGCTGTGCGCGTCCGTGGCCATGTCGGCGGAGAGGAGGAAGGGCGCCGGCATGGGGGAGGCGGCGGCGGCGTGCGCGGGCTCGGGCGGCGGAGAGGGGGCCGCCGGCGGAGGAGGGGTGCAGAGGATGTGGGAGGGGGACGTCGTGATTGATTGCTTGGAGGACCGGCGAATCGCGCTCGAGGCCGCCTGGTAGGTGGAGCTAACTCTTGGCCGCTCGTTTCATTCATCAAACCTGTATTGGTTGGTCCGGAAGGACCTGTTTTCGGTGGTTGCCACGGGGAAGGTTGGAGATTCTACTAGTACTAGCTTAGCTCAATCTTTCCATATTGATTTTCTGCGGATTTGGCCATAAACTGCGCTGCTGTATTTATGCCAACTCGATATGGAATACTAGTACTATTTGTCTCGCATGAATACTGCTTGTTTTGGCTGTGTGCATCATCATCATGAATTCATGATGCAGAGGCCGGGGTTTTCCCCTTTTCAGAAAAAAAATGGATACTGCTTGAAATGCCATCAGTGTTATCTAATTTAGCGATAGTCTCGTCATTTATTTGTTAGTTCTTCCTAGCTTCAATCGTGGAAGAAGAAAGGCCTTCGCCAAATAAAGGTCTTTGCCTAATTAGTGCTAGCTGTCCTTGGAGCATACTTCATCTCTGATGCAGACTCGCAGATGATTTATCATAAAATTTTACTCAAGGTTTAGTTTCTCTCTTGGACTTTAGGTTGGTTAACTCGAGTACCGGAAAGTATTTCCTAGCTTGAATCATGAATGAAAAATCAACATGTTTAATATAAGTTAGTAGTATAGGGAACATTCCCCAACGAGAGGTCTTACCCCTTCTGAACTTCTGCCTTTGTTCTATTCGACTGTCTTTGAAAAAGATTCCATTTTCCTCTGCTGTACAACATATTTTAATGTGCAACTGTGATTAAACTTTTGGGGTTCTTCGCTTTAACGTTCCTGTTTGCTTGCAACTACTTGCAGTTGCCCATGCTATAGGTTTGGCAAGAACATGCGGAGAGCCAATCTCGGATCTTGTTTCCTTCAGGTACAGATAATACCCTGAGCAACTTATGACCATGTCCCGTCCATTTCTTGCTTGTCATTTTTCTGTGCCAAACGTGTAGTCACATTGCTGTGTAGGTTACTTTATTTATGATGCTGCTGTTGGTAGGAAGTAGGAAACCGTTTGGTTGAGCTAGGCTCTTTATTATTCCAGTACCAAATGCAGAATTTCTTGTAGGTCAATCCTTTTAGAGTAAAAAAGTAGACTATTCTTGATATAGTTGCCTTGAAAAGTAACATCTTAACTTCTTAAATATGTGGAATATTTTTCTCAATTTATTCTAATAACAACTTCCTCCTAATGCTAGAGAGGTGGAATATTTTGTTAGAATGCCTCTTGCTAAATTTGTTGAAATGAATGCTTACTTCCATCTAAGTTGTTTAGTCAAAAATAGCAAAGCTGTCTTCTGACTAGTTATACAACAGAGAAGATAATGCATATGATGTTTGACTTGCCAATGTGAAAAGGATTTGCTTGGATAATTCTGTATTCTTTTGGGCTTAGACCTGGTCAACATGAAGGACATCCTGCCCTGTTCACATTGGCAAGTCAACCCTCTTGCAAGTATAACGTGCAGTGTCATTTCCTCCAACATAAACTAGAGATCATATTACTAGAACTTATCCTTTAGGGTATGCACAAGCTCAAAAAAAAGGGCAGGGTCATTCATGTTGACCAGATTGAAGCCCACAAGAAATTGACTTAGCATGACAAGTCATGCAAAGTGTGCCAAACAAATTAGTTGTCACGTATTTTGGTAAGGTTTCGCAAGGTATGAGTTTATGTAGTCACAAACAGTTCTCTCATCTGTGGCAAGATGTGGGTATCAACCAAATGTGCTTTATCCTCCATGTCTGCCAATATGTGCTGATAAATTTGTGTTTTTCTCTGTTTTCCTGCCCTGTTGCGAAGTCTTTTTAGAATTATTACAACCATTGTTGTTTGCTGCAACATACTCTTGTTCCCATTGTATCTGACATTTTCAGTTTTACCATTGGTTTACTTGAGCTGTGTTGTTAAGCTCATGTTCTTTTAAGAACTCTTATTCACTCTTCTGATACAGTATGAAACTATTTCAGGCAATGGCTTACTTCATTTCATTAGTTGCTGTTCTGGTCAGCTTAATTGCCTTTTCTGTAACAAGGCATCATGTATATCTATATGTGGGACTTGGTTCTGTTCTCTTGATAGCAATCTACACCGGTTACTTCCGAAGAAGAATCAGGAAACTGTTCAATATCCGGGTAAGTATTTCTGAATTAGCGTTTTCAAATAAAGTATTCAGACAGATTACAGCTTACTAGTGCACTAGTGCTTAATGCAGTTGGCTGTGGTGCCTGTCTTCTCTTGAATCACAATTAATTCAAATCTGGGGCTTTAATCGAATGAACAATAACTGAAACTTGTTTTGAGTTAATATTGGTAGTTCGGCATACCCTTGCCAGTTTGTATGTGATGACTATTTTGCCAACTTCTGAATAGATATTAGTATATGTACTTTAATTCAGGAATGATGGGGAGAGTAAGACATCTCATTGACCCTTTTGTGTGATTTCAGGGGACTGATGGCAGTCTAGATGACTGTGTTCTCCATCTGATATGTCCTTGTTGTACCCTGTGCCAGGTTATATACATTCAGACCACCTTGGAACCAAAAGTTCACTAATTTGTTTATTATTGATATATATTGGCCTCACAGTTGTCATTTTGAATAAGCAGGAGGCAAGAACTTTAGAGATGAATAATGTCCAGTGTGGTGTCTGGCACGGGCGGGGTGATACCATTTGTTTAGGAAGCAATGGTGAAGGAAACAAGGCCTTCGCTGCTCTACACAAATCACCATTTGTGCTTATAAAATCCCCTGAGTTGTGTGGCATGGACAGAATATCAATTGGGCCTGATGAACATCAGCCGCTCGTCCCATCAGTGCAACCAGAGCAGGAGTAAGGAATTATTCTGTACCATGGCACAATTCGAACAGAACAGGTGGATCTCTCGTGCGTGTTATCGAAAGGGGAAAAAAGGGAAGAATCAGTGGATCCCTCTGCGATGAAATCATCAGCCCTGTGATTCTCTGCCTGTTTGTTGTATCAAGTCTGAAGAACTGGTTTGGCAGCAACCCATGTATGTTGATGGTGGGCGTAATTGGCCTGTTGTTGTAAACACCACAGCAATAATGTTCATCATGCACCGGATGTGCATATGTGTCATGATGCTCAGGGCTTATGTCTGAATCCAAGTGTAAAATTCTGTTGATGCAACGATAGTTGGCGAGATTGGGCATGAATGGAATCAAATGTTCTGCTTCTTTGATGTTGTTTCTTGTAAAACCCGCCTTCCATTTTTCTTTGCTAACATCATTTACCTTCTTTTTAACTCTGAGAATTGATAATTACATGTGTCAATCACATGGAAGATGCATGCTTTCATAGCACATAACAAAAGAGGGGATCAAAATTTTTGTGTTTATTTAGCTTACACAAATACACACGGCCGTGGAAGAAGCAATCCGGGAGACGATTCCATTCGCCAGTACACCTGCTGGAGGTTTCAGAACAGAAAAGAGCACATGACTTTGTTAGGATAAAGTGATGCATACTCACAATCATTCAGAAAAAGGTCAAGCCTTCTTTTCCAATGTATAAAGCCTTGCCAAGTTGCAATTGCAATAATACAAAGTAATGCGGTTGTCCTACATGCGGGATGACCTTTCAATTTCTTAATCAATCTGCGATAAGGGAGGAGGAAGCTCAGTGCTGGGCTTTGCACTAGTGTGCACCACCTTTGCCAAACCACTAGAATGTCTATACGTGTCTTGCATGTGCCCCACGGATTTGGCATCTTTTCTTGTAGGAACCTTTTTTCTTCCTTTCTATGAATCATTATCAACTATCCTAGCTTACTTTGTGGTGATCACAGCCCAAAGAAGCAGAAATGATGTAGGGTGGGAACCCTAATCGGCCAATCTTTCACGAAAGGAGCGGATCCCGCGATGAACACGAAGAACACGAGGAGGGAAACGAGAGAAAACACGGGGGAAACACAAAAGAGACACTCAAACCAACAAGAATAAGTCACACATGTGCTAGATCCTCGAATATAAAGAACGATACACGATCCACGGTCAACTAGGGACGATACAAGAGGCGCGATCTTCTCCCTGAGGAGGTCTTGAGTTCTTCCCTAAAGGGGTCTTGAATCCGCTTGGGGGATCTTCTCCGGTGGAGGCTCGAATCTCCGAGGAGAAGGTAACCAAGTGGATGAGCAAAGCTCTCACACAAATATGAGCTAATCCTTTGCTAACCCTAGAAAGGAGGAGGGAGAGGTCTATTTATAGTCTTAGTGCAAAAGAGGAGGGCGAAGGGGTACATGGGCTGCGGCCCAACACGAAACATCACACAGGCGTCGGACGTCCGGTAGTCATCGGTCGTCCGGAGGCTCGTGAGGGTCCAGACGTCCGTAGATTCGGCTCGGGTGGACTTCGGTCGGACGTCCGGACGGGGTCGGACGTCCGGAGCCTAGACGTCGTCGGTCGTCCATAGCGCTTCGGAAGTCCATAGTTTTGGCTCGGGTGTGGAAGCGTCGGTCGTCCGGAGGGGGCCGGACGTCCGGAGCCTGGAGGTCATCGGACGTCCGGGGCCTGTCGGTCGTCCGGAGCCTGGGGACTTCGAGCAGTTCTTCTTCTTGTCCCATGAACTTGGCGTCCTCACCGTCTTGTCCGTTGAGTGTAGTTGGTCCGTGGCTTTCCTCCAAGTACCTGATCATACGTAGGGTTTTCACTTGAGGTAGTAGCCAATTCTCATGCATGGAGAGTGGAAGTTCGGAGAGGAGTGAGTTCACCTTATCTTTGATAGCCTTGGCTCGGGCTCTTGTCATTGGTCCAAGTGGTGACGTTGGAGGTGTAGGTGCGTCCATGGGGATGATCGTGGGATGCTCCGCATCATCTCCCCTCCCTTGGGGAAGATCCGTCCTCGGATCGAATTCTTCATCACCATGGTACGGGGGTAGATCTTTGTGTTGGGGAAGGTAGATGTAGAGGTAGCATGCCGACCACGATCACATCGACTTTGGAACCATTTCCCACGTGCATCGTCACCTCGTCCTTAGCCAATCTTCGCTTAATCCGTAGCCCCTGTTTCGAGTTGCAAATATTAGCAACAGAACCAGTATCAAATACCCAGGTGCTACTGCGAGCATTAGTAAGGTACACATCAATAACATGTATATCACATATACCTTTGTTCACCTTGCCATCCTTCTTATCCGCCAAATACTTGGGGCAGTTCCGCTTCCAGTGACCAGACTGCTTGCAGTAGAAGCACTCAGTTTCAGGCTTAGGTCCAGACTTGGGTTTCTTCTCTTGAGCAGCAACTTGCTTGCTGTTCTTCTTGAAGTTCCCCTTCTTCTTCCCTTTGCCCTTTTTCTTGAAACTAGTGGTCTTGTTGACCATCAACACTTGATGCTCCTTCTTGATTTCTACCTCTGCAGCCTTTAGCATTGCGAAGAGTTCGGGAATTGTTTTATTCATCCCTTGCATATTATAATTCATCACGAAGCTCTTGTAGCTTGGTGGCAGTGATTGAAGAACTCTGTCAATGACACTATCAACTGGAAGATTAACTCCCAGCTGAGTCAAGTGATTATGGTACCCAGACATTCAGAGTATATGTTCACTGACATAACTATTCTCCTCCATTTTGCAGCTATAGAACTTATTGGAGACTTCATATCTCTCAATCTGGGAATTTGCTTGAAATATTAACTTCAACTCCTGGAACATCTCATATGCTCCATGACGTTCAAAACGTCGTTGAAGTCCCGGTTCTAAGCCGTAAAGCATGGCACACTAAACTATCGAGTAGTCATCAGCTTTGCTCTGCCAGACGTTCTTAGCGTCGTCAGTTGCATCAGCAGCAGGCCTAGCACTCAGCGGTGCTTCCAGGACGTAATTCTTCTGTGCAGCAATGAGGATAATCCTCAAGTTACGGATCCAGTCCGTGTAATTGCTACCATCATCTTTCAACTTTGCTTTCTCAAGGAACGCATTAAAATTCAACGGAACAACAGCACGGGCCATCTATCTACAATCAACATAGACAAGCAAGATACTATCAGGTACTAAGTTCATGATAAATTTAAGTTCAATTAATCATATTACTTAAGAACTCCCACTTAGATAGACATCCCTTTAATCCTCTAAGTGATCACGTGATCCAAATCAACTAAACCATGTCCGATCATCACGTGAGATGGAGTAGTTTCAATGGTGAACATCACTACGTTGATCATATCTACTATATGATTCACACTCGACCTTCCGGTCTCCATGTTCCGAGGCCATATCTGTTATATGCTATGCTCGTCAAGTTTAACCTGAGTATTCCGTGTGTGCAAATGTTTTGCACCCGTTGTATTTAAACGTAGAGCATATCACACCCGATCATCACGTGGTGTCTCAGCACGAAGAACTTTCGCAACGGTGCATACTCAGGGAGAACACTTATACTTTGATAATTTAGTGAGGGATCATCTTATAATGCTACCGTCAATCAAAGCAAGATAAGATGCATAAAATATAAACATCACATGCAATCAATATAAGTGATATGATATGGCCATCATCATCTTGTGCTTATGATCTCCATCTCCGAAGCACCATCATGATCACCATCATCATCGGCGCGACACTTTGATCTCCATCGTAGCATCATTGTCGTCTCGCCAATCTTATGCTTCCACGACTATCGCTACCGCTTAGTGATAAAGTAAAGCATTACAGGGCGATTGCATTGCATACAATAAAGCGACAACCATATGGCTCCTGCCAGTTGCCGATAACTTCGGTTACAAAACATGATCATCTCATACAATAAAATTTAGCATCATGACTTGACCATATCACATCACAACATGCCCTGCAAAAACAAGTTAGACGTCCTCAACTTTGTTGTTGCAAGTTTTACGTGGCTGCTACGGGCTTAGCAAGAACCGTTCTTATCTACGCATCAAAACCACAACGATAGTTTGTCAAGTTGGTGTTGTTTTAACCTTCGCAAGGACCGGGCGTAGCCATACTCGGTTCAACTAAAGTTGGAGAAACTGACATCCGCCAGCCACCTATGTGCAAAGCACGTCGATAGAACCAGTCTCGCGTAAGCGTACGCGTAATGTCGGTCCGGGCCGCTTCATCCAACAATACCGCCGAACCAAAGTATGACATGCTGGTAAGCAGTATGACTTATATCGCCCACAACTCACTTGTGTTCTACTCGTGCATATAACATCAACGCATAAAACCTGGCTCTGATACCACTGTTGGGGAACGTAGTAATTTCAAAAAAATTCCTACGCACACGCAAGATCATGGTGATGCACAACAACGAGAGGGGAGAGTGTTGCCCACGTATCCTCGTAGACCGAAAGCGGAAGCGTTAGCACAACGCGGTTGATGTAGTCGTACGTCTTCATGATCTGACCGATTAACTACCGAACGTGCGGCACCTCCAAGTTCAGCACACGTTCAGCCCGATGACGTCCCTCGAACTCTGATCCAGCCAAGTGTTGAGGGAGAGTTTCGTCAGCACGACGGCGTGGTGACAATGTTGATGTTCTACCAACGCAAGGCTTCGCCTAAGCACCACTACAGTATTATCGAGGTGGACTATGGTGGAGGGGGGCACCGCACACGGCTAAGAGATCAATGATCTAATGTTGTGTGTCTAGGGTGCCCCCTGCCCCTGTATATAAAGGAGCAAAGGGGGGGGGGGTGCGGCCGTCCAGGGCATAGGCACGCCAGGAGGAGTCCTACTCCCACCGGGAGTAGGACTCCCCTCTTTCCTAGTTGGATTAGGACTTGGGAGGGGGAAAGAAGGAAAGAGGGGGGCCGACCCCCTTTTCCCTAAACCAATTCGGTTTGGGCCTTGGGAGGGCGCGCCCTACACTTCTTGCTTCCCTCCTTTTTCCACTAAGGCCCATGTAGGCCCATTAAGCCCCGGGGGGTTCCGGTAACCTCCTGGTACTCCGGTAAAATCCCGATTTCACCCGGAACACTTCTGATATCCAAACATAGGCTTCTAATATACCAATCTTCATGTCTCGACCATTTCGAGACTCCTCATCATGTCCGTGATCACATTCGAGACTTCGAACAACCTTTGGTACATCAAAACATATAAACTCATAATATAACTATCATCATAGCGTTAAGCGTGCGGACCCTACGGGTTCGAGAACTATGTAGACATGACCGAGACACGTCTCCGGTCAATAACCAATAGCGGAAACTGGATGCTCATATTGGCTCCTACATATTCTACGAAGATCTTTATTCGTCAAACCGCATAACAACATACGTTGTTCCCTTTGTCATCGGTATGTCACTTGCCCGAGATTCGATCGTCGGTATCTCAATACCTAGTTCAATCTCGTTATCGGCAAGTCTCTTTACTCGTTCCGTAATACATCATCCCGCAACTAACTCATTAGTTGCAATGCTTGCAAGGCTTAAGTGATGTGCATTACCGGGAGGGCCCAGAGATACCTCTCCGACAATCGGAGTGACAAATCCTAATCTCGAAATATGCCAACCCAACAAGTACCTTCGGAGACACCTGTAGAGCACCTTTATAATCACCCAGTTACGTTGTGACGTTTGGTATCACACAAAGTGTTCCTCCGGTAAACGAGAGTTGCATAATCTCATAGTCACAGGAACATGTATAAGTCATGAAGAAAGCAATAGCAACATACTAAACGATCGTGTGCTAAGCTAACGGAATGGGTCATGTCAATCACATCATTCTCCTTATGATGTGATCCCGTTAATCAAATGACAACTCATGTCTATGGTTAGGAAACATAACCATCTTTGATCAACGAGCTAGTCAAGTAGAGGCATACTAGTGACACTCTGTTTGTCTATGTATTCACACATGTATTATGTTTCCGGTTATTACAATTCTAGCATGAATAATAAAAATTTATCATGATATAAGGAAATAAATAATAACTTTATTATTGCCTCTAGGGCATATTTCCTTCACTTTGACGTTGAAGATGTCGCTCACGTCGTAGTTGTCGCGTGGGAGGTCGATCTTGAAGGCGTATTCGGCGATCGGTAGGCACGGTTGCATGATTTCTCTACAAAATAGATGTGTAATATGTGAAGTATCGTCTATCTTGTGGCAAGATATGAAATGAGCCTTGGTGGAGAATTGGTTCACAACAACAAACACGGAATCCTTTCCATTCCTATTTCTAGGCAACCCAAGCACAAAATCCATATGAAAATCCTCCCATGGGTGATATGCAATTGGAAGTGGCAATGAAGGGCCATGAGATTGAGATTTGTACTTAGCTTTGAAAGATGTAGGGTATTGGTTGGTGAAGCGGTTGACGTCACGAAGCATCGAGTGCCAAGAATAGTGCTTGGAGATCGTAGCAAGTGTCTTGTCTTGTCCAAGGTGGATGAGTAGTTGATATTGCCATTGGATCTCTTTAGGTTCCTCGGGGTTGACACGGTAGGGAACCTTGTTAGTAAGGGGCGCTCCGGGGATGATATCGAGTTGGTGCTTAATGCCTTGTAGTGGAGGTAGTCCCGGAGGTAGCTCGTCGGGGAAAACATCGTGAAATTCCTGCAAAAGAGAAGACAACACTAGAGGAAGAGTTTGATGTGTGTTAGCTTTTGGTGCCTCGTCGTTGCATGAAAGGTCATAGTGCATGACACTAGATGGGTTCCCACACACTTCTCTCATCTCACATGTGGTGGCAAATAGAACGAAGTACTTCTTGCCGCTCATCGCGGAGTCACTCAATTTGGGCTTGTGGCGCTCACTTTCTTTTTGGTGGTTCGCTCTCTCACTATTTTCTCCATGATGGGTGGCTTGCTTGTCAGCGATCACTTGGCTTGGCGACATGGGGCGAAGTATGTACTCCTTTCCCTTCATCTTGAAGATGTAGTGGTTCATTCGTCCGTTGTGAATGACTCTATCAAATTGCCATGGGCGTCCAAGGAGAAGGTGGCAAATGGTCATTGGAACGACGTCGCACTCCAAAATGTCTTCGTAGACACCAATGTTGAACGGGACTTGTACTCGATGCTCGACTTGGATAGTTCCAGAGTCGCTAAGCCATTGCACTTTGTATGGATGTGGGTGATCCGTCTTGGGCAATTGGAGCTTGGAGCAAAGTTCTTCGCTTGCGAGATTATGACAACTCCCTCCATCGATGATGACCTTGAAAGATCTTCCATTGATGCCGGCCTTGGTGTGGAATATGTGGCATCTTTGGTCTTCGTCTTGGTGATGTTGAAGAGTCAAGACCTTGGAGACAACGAGAGCGGGACTTGAATCTCCATCACAAAAGACTTGATTCTCTTCTTCTTCGGTCACGCGTCGGTGCCTTGCCACTTGCTCAAGGGCTTTCATCTCCTCATCACTCATGGAGTCGTATGTACCATCGTCATTGAGGATCATGGTTCGCTTGTTGGTACACTTGGATGACTTGTGGCCTTGGCTGCCGCATGTGAAGCATTTGAAGGAACTCGTCTTGACGGTCTCATCGGTTGGGGTAGATGATGATGAAGCTCTCGGCTTGAAGTTGCTTGTAGTAGGATGATGACTTGGGGTGGTCGAAGATATTGGAGTCGTTGAAGCTTGATTGTTGGAGAAGCCGTCGGACTTGGATGAGAACTTGGCATACTTGAAATCGTCTTGCACTTGACGTTCCACTTTGGTAGCTTGATGCACTAGCTCGATGAGGTTCGAGTATGGCTGTAAGTCGACGATCTTCTTGATAGGATGGTTGAGTCCATTCAAGAAACGTGCCATAGTTTGCTCATCATCTTCCGTGACATTGGCTCGTATCATGGCAATCTCCATCTCCTTGTAGTACTCTTCAACGCTCTTGGTTCCTTGCTTGAGTAGTTGGAGTTTCTTGAAGAGGTCGCGGTTGTAGTAGGTAGGCACGAAGCGTGCTCTCAATGACATCCTTCATTTGTGCCCAAGTAGTGATGGGTGGTTCACCTCTTGCCTCACGGTGCTCGATGACTTGTTCCCACCAAATGAGGACATAGTCTTGAAACTCAAGTGATGCCATCACGATATTCTTCTCTTCTTCATAGTTGTGAAAACGGAAGATCTTGTCAACCTTCAATGCCCATGATAGGTACTCTTCGGTGTCGTTGCTTCCATTGAAATTGGGCATGGTGAACTTTATCTTCCCGTAGCGTTGCTCTTCATTGTGTTGGGGTCGAGGGTGATGACGCCCATGTTGTTGATGATTGTCAAGCTCGTGTTGCTCTTGGTGAGGAGGGTTGTCAACCTCATGTTGCTCTTGTTGTGGAGGATTTCCATTGTCTTCATGCTCTTGATGACTTTGATGTTCTTGGCGAGCTTGTGGAGGAGCTTGTTGAGCTCGAGGAGGAACTTGAGGAATGTGACGGTGCACACGATCTTGATGTCGTCGTTCATGAAGTTCTTCGCGAAATGCTTCTTCTTGTTCTCGAGCTTTTCGGCCTCGGTAGGCTACGGCTCGACTTGAATCTCGTAGGGCTTGTTGCGCCGCAAGTGCTTGAGCTTCATGGAGTTGTTGTTCTTGGCGTTGTGCTTCGGCATCTCGCGCTTCTTGGTGTAGACGCGCGCGCTCTTCCTCGTCATGTTGGCGTTGTCATTGCCGTTCTCGTGCTAGTGCAAAAGCTTCTTGAGTTTGACGTTGTCAGCGGTCTTGAGAGTCGGTATCGCGTAGAGGATTGAGGCTTGCTTGACGATCATTGCGCGCGGCACGGCGTAGAGTGTTCGATGTCGGTGTACTTGAGCCGAAGAGGGTGAAGTCGGAGTGTCGACTTGAGCGAGTCCTTCTTGATGAAGACGAAGTGGAAGAAGAGCGGTTGGGCAACAAAGCGCGAATCTCGTCCATTCTTGCGTCATTCTCTTGCTTGTGATCGTCGAGCTTGTGGTCGAAGTAGTCCCTGATACGTTGCTCGGAGAGTCGCAAGTCGGCGGCGAGGTTGTCGATGCGTTCACTCATTGCTTGTTGCTCTTGATGCAAAGCATGTTGTGCACCAAAGAGGTGGCTCTTGGTGACGTAGGAGTTCATGTCGTCATCGTGCTCAATGAAGAGTGGGTTGATAGAAGTACTTGGCCTATCCATCATTCCAAGACAAATGTGAGTGGTAGAAAGAGAAGAACGAATACCAAATGTACCTTGACCAAAGTTGAAAGTGGACCGAGGATCACTCCAATGTAGGACAAGGAAATAGCACAATTGGTACTAGCTCTTGCCGGTTTCTCACACATACACAAGTAAAAGCTTATGGTGAAGCTTGGTTAGGATGGTGGCACAAAATTGGATGTAATTGTAAGTGAGCTTCAATAATGTTGGAGAAGATTCGCAAGATGCAATGTAACAAGTAGACCAAGCATATAAGGTACACGGAAACACACACGCAAAAAGATAAGTGGGGTCGTGCAACCAAGGATGAGCCAAAATGTGGAATCCACAAAAATGCTCGTGTTGCACAACACTAGAGAGACGCTAGCACGATTGCACAATAGGCGGATACAAGAACTTGTGCACAACCTACTTAGCAAAAATGCAACGACTTCTATCCCAAGTATGTTCTATGCAAGGTGTTTCTATGCGATGATCCAAGATGACCGAGTATGACAAACTTAATGTTGTATGATGTTATGGTTCTTGCTTAAAAGCTCTTCGCTTATCTTTCCTCTTTGCTTAAAAGCTTGTTTGGCTCTTTGATGTTTGAGCTCTTTTCTCATGCAATGCTTGACGAACCAAGATAGCAATTGTGTATGCGATGACAACTTTGTGACACAAGAGATGATACCAATATATGCAACAATGATGTATGTATGCTATGCGAAGTATGATCACTAATGTGCACAAGTCGCATTGCCGGCAATACTCAATGGCTAGTCTCGATGGGCAAGCAACGCAAAGGAGTAAGGCTATGATGGCTATCAATGTAATGGCAAGAGTGATATGTCCAATACCAAGATGAGGTTACCGTTCTTTGGTTCCACATCCGTAAGCAAGAACGGATGACAGTGATCCAATCACGAATATCAAGATGTAGTTGAGGTGGTCGTTATTGATGACGCGTCCGTGGCGAAGATGAGCGGCGGTGATGTCGATGTTGAACCGTACCTAGATAGCCGAAACACATAAGGATGCGGAACCACAACTCAAAATCTCAAAGCTCGAAGTGGCAACACGTGTCGGAGAGCGAAACGGTCCAAATGGTGGTGGTATGTGGAAGTGGTGATAGTGTATTGGTGGTAGGAGTGCGTATGCAGAAATGTGGGGCGGTGGTGGTGACTACACTGAAAAAATTCAGTTTCGTCAGGGTTCGTCGGACGTCCGCGCTGGGTCGGTCGTGCGGTCGTCGGATGTCCGGTGCCTGGGTGAATTTCGGGCACGGGATGAACAGCTAGGGTTCGAGGTGGAGATGGCGAAAATGGTCAAATCCGGAGGATTTTGTGGATGGAAAGGGTGGGGATGTTGGGGAATGTTGCAGAAAATTAAAATTTTTCCTACGGTTGCACCAAGATCCATCTATGAGTTCATCTAAGCAACGAGTCAAGGGAGAGAGTTTGCATCTACATACCACTTGTAGATCGCGTGCGGAAGCTTGCAAGGTGATGATGTAGTCGTACTCGACGTGATTCGAATCACCGATGACCAAGTGCTGAACGGACAGCACCTCCGCGTTCAACACACGTACGGGACGGGAGACGTCTCCTCCTTCTTGATCCAGCAAGGGGGAAGGAGAGGTTGAGGAAGACAGCTCCACCGGCAGCACGACGGCGTGGTGATGGTGGAGAGGCAGTACTCCGACAGGGCTTCGCCAAGCACACAACGGAGGAGGAGAGGTGTTGGGAAGGGGAGGGCTGCGCCTTGGAGGGTGGTGCGGCTGCCCTCCCCTCACCCCTCTATTTATAGGGGGAAGGGAGAAGGGGCCCGGCCCCCTAGAACCCATCTAGGGGGGGGGGTGCGGCGGCCTAGGGGAGAGGGGAGAGGGTGGCTTGCCCCCCAAGCCAAGGGGGGCGCCCCCTCTAGGGTTCCCCCTCAACCCTAGGCGCATGGGCCCAAGGGAGGGGGGTGCGGCCAGCCCACCAGGGGCTGGCTCCCTACCCCACGCAGCCCATGTGGCCCCCCGGGAGGGGTGGCCCCTCCCGATGGACCCCCGGAACCCTTCCGGTGGCCCCGGTACAATACCGGTATGACCCCGAAACTTCCCGGTGTCCGTTTGACAACTTCCCATATATAAATCTTTACCTCCGGACCCTTCCGGATCTCCTCGTGACGTCCAGGATCCCATCCGGGACTCCGAACAACATTCGGTAGTCACATACTAGTCTTCCTAATAACCCTAGCGCACCGAACCTTAAGTGTGTAGACCCTACGGGTTCGGGAGACATGCAGACATGACCGAGACGCTCTCAGTCAATAACCAACAGCGGGATCTGGATACCCATGATGGCTCCCACATGCTCCTCGATGTTGTCATCGGATGAACCACGATGTCGAGGATTCGATCAAACCCTGTATGCAATTCCCTTTGTCAATCGGTACGTTACTTGCCCGAGACTCGATCGTCGGTATCCCAATACCTTGTTCAGTCTCGTTACCGGCAAGTCACTTTACTCGTACCATAATGCATGATCCCGTGTCCAACACCTTGGTCACATTGAGCTCATAATGATGATGCATTACCGAGTGGGCCCAGAGATACCTCTCCGTCATACGGAGTGACAAATCCCAGTCTCGATCCGTGTCAACCCAACAGATACTTTCGGAGATACCTGTAATGCACCTTTATAGTCACCCAGTTACGTTGTGACGTTTGATACACCCAAGGCACTCTTACGGTATCCGGGAGTTACACGATCTCATGGTCGAAGGAAGAGATACTTGACACTGGCAAAGCTCTAGCAAAACGAACTATACGATCTTTTATGCTATGCTTAGGATTGGGTCTTGTCCATCACATCATTCTCCTAATGATGTGATCCCGTTATCAACGACATCCAATGTCCATAGTCAGGAAACCATGACTATCTGTTGATCACAACGAGCTGGTCAACTAGAGGCTCACCAGGGACATATTGTGGTCTAAGTATTCACACGTGTATTACGATTTCCGGATAATACAGTTATAGCATGAATAAAAGACATTTATCATGAACATTGAAATATAATAATACTTTTATTATTGCCTCTAGGGCATATTTCCAACAGTCTCCCACTTGCACTAGAGTCACCAATCTAGTTACATTGTGATGAATCGAACACCCATAGAGTTCTGGTGTTGATCATGTTTTGCACGCGAGAGAGGTTTAGTCAGCGGATCCGCGACATTCAGATCCGTGTGCACTTTGCAAATCTCTATATCTCCATCTTGAACATTTTCACGGATGGATTTGAAACGACGCTTGATGTGCCTGGTCTTCTTGTGAAACCTGGGCTCCTTGGCGAGGGCAATAGCTCCAGTGTTGTCACAGAAGAGTTTGATCGGCCCCGACGCATTGGGTATGACTCCTAGGTCGGTGATGAACTCCTTCACCCAAATCGCTTCATGCGCTGCCTCCGAGGCTGCCATGTACTCCGCTTCACACGTAGATCCCGCCACGACGCTCTGCTTGCAGCTGCACCAGCTTACTGCTCCACCATTCAACATATACACGTATCCGGTTTGTGACTTAGAGTCATCCAGATCTGAGTCGAAGCTAGCGTCGACGTAACCCTTTACAACGAGCTCTTCGTCTCTTCCATAAACGAGAAACATGTCCTTCGTCCTTTTCAGGTACTTCAGGATATTCTTGACCGCTGTCCAGTGTTCCTTGCCGGGATTACTTTGGTATCTTGCTACCAAACTTACGGCAAGGTTTACATCGGGTCTGGTACACAGCATGGCATACATAATAGATCCTATTGCTGAAGCATAGGGGATGAAACTCATCTCTTCTTTATCTTTTGCCGTGGTCGGTGACTGAGCCGAGCTCAATCTCACACCTTGTAACATAGGCAAGAACCCCTTCTTGGACTGATCCATTTTGAACCTCTTCAAAATCTTATCAAGGTATGTGCTTTGTGAAAGACCTATGAGGCGTCTCGATCTATCTCTATAGATCTTGATGCCTAATATATAAGCAGCTTCTCCAAGGTCCTTCATTGAAAAACACTTATTCAAGTAGGCCTTAATGCTGTCCAGAAATTCTATATTATTTCCCATCAAGAGTATGTCATCTACATATAATATGAGAAATGCTACAGAGCTCCCACTCACTTTCTTGTAAACGCAGGCTTCTCCATAAGTCTGCATAAACCCAAACGCTTTGATCATCTCATCAAAGCGAATGTTCCAACTCCGAGATGCTTGCACCAGTCCATAAATGGA
>NC_041382.1:201651847-201653118 GCF_002162155.2 Triticum dicoccoides
GGGAGGGCTGCGCCTTGGAGGGTGGTGCGGCTGCCCTCCCCTCACCCCTCTATTTATAGGGGGAAGGGAGAAGGGGGCCGGCCCCCTAGAACCCATCTAGGGGGGGGGGTGCGGCGACCTAGGGGAGAGGGGAGAGGGTGGCTTGCCCCCCAAGCCAAGGGGGGCGCCCCCTCTAGGGTTCCCCCTCAACCCTAGGCGCATGGGCCCAAGGGAGGGGGGTGCGGCCAGACCACCAGGGGCTGGCTCCCTGCCCCACGCAGCCCATGTGGCCCCCCGGGAGGGGTGGCCCCTCCCGGTGGACCCCCGGAACCCTTTCGGTGGCCCCGGTACAATACCGGTATGACCCCGAAACTTCCCGGTGTCCGTTTGACAACTTCCCATATATAAATCTTTACCTCCGGACCCTTCCGGATCTCCTCGTGACGTCCAGGATCCCATCCGGGACTCCGAACAACATTCGGTAGTCACATACTAGTCTTCCTAATAACCCTAGCATCACCGAACCTTAAGTGTGTAGACCCTACGGGTTCGGGAGACATGCAGACATGACCGAGACGCTCTCAGTCAATAACCAACAGCGGGATCTGGATACCCATGATGGCTCCCACATGCTCCTCGATGTTGTCATCGGATGAACCACGATATCGAGGATTCGATCAAACCCTGTATGCAATTCCCTTTGTCAATCGGTACGTTACTTGCCCGAGACTCGATCGTCGGTATCCCAATACCTTGTTCAGTCTCGTTACCGGCAAGTCACTTTACTCGTACCATAATGCATGATCCCGTGTCCAACACCTTGGTCACATTGAGCTCATAATGATGATGCATTATCGAGTGGGCCCAGAGATACCTCTCCGTCATACGGAGTGACAAATCCCAGTCTCGATCCGTGTCAACCCAACAGATACTTTCGGAGATACCTGTAATGCACCTTTATAGTCACCCAGTTACGTTGTGACGTTTGATACACCCAAGGCACTCTTACGGTATCCGGGAGTTACACGATCTCATGGTCGAAGGAAGAGATACTTGACACTGGCAAAGCTCTAGCAAAATGAACTACACGATCTTTTATGCTATGCTTAGGATTGGGTCTTGTCCATCACATCATTCTCCTAATGATGTGATCCCGTTATCAACGACATCCAATGTCCATAGTCAGGAAACCATGACTATCTGTTGATCACAACGAGCTGGTCAACTAGAGGCTCACCAGGGACATATTGTGGTCTAAGTATTCACACGTGTATTACGATTTCCGGATAATA
>NC_041382.1:201653128-201654111 GCF_002162155.2 Triticum dicoccoides
AACTCCTATGGCTCCTGCCGGTTGTCATACTCATCGACATGCAAGTCGTGAATCCTATTACAAAGAACATGATCTCATACATCACAATTCATCATTCATCACAACTTCTGGCCATATCACATCACATGATCAATCGCTGCAAAAACAAGTTAGACGTCCTCTAATTGTTGTTGCATCTTTTACGTGGCTGCAATTGGGTTCTAGCAAGAACGTTTTCTTACCTACGAATCACCACAACGTGATTTTGTCAACTTCTATTTACCCTTCATAAGGGCCCTGTTCATCGATTCCGCTCCAACTAAAGTGGGAGAGACAGACACCCGCCAGCCACCTTATGCAACTAGTGCATGTCAGTCGGTGGAACCGGTCTCACGTAAGCGTACGTGTAAGGTTGGTCCGGGCCGCTTCATCCCACAATACCGTTGAGCAAGAAAAGACTAGTAGAGGCAAGTAAGATGACAATATCCACGCCCACAACAAAATTGTGTTCTACTCGTGCAAAGAGAACTACGCATAGACCTAGCTCATGATGCCACTGTTGGGGAACGTTGCAGAAAATTAAAATTTTTCCTACGGTTGCACCAAGATCCATCTATGAGTTCATCTAAGCAACGAGTCAAGGGAGAGAGTTTGCATCTACATACCACTTGTAGATCACGTGCGGAAGCTTGCAAGGTGATGATGTAGTCGTACTCGACGTGATTCGAATCACCGATGACCAAGTGCTGAACGGAAAGCACCTCCGCGTTCAACACACGTACAGGACGGGAGACGTCTCCTCCTTCTTGATCCAGCAAGGGGGAAGGAGAGGTTGAGGAAGACAGCTCCACCAGCAGCACGACGGCGTGGTGATGGTGGAGAGGCAGTACTCCGACAGGGCTTCGCCAAGCACACAACGGAGGAGGAGAGGTGTTGGGGAGGGGAGGGCTGCGCCTTGGAGGGTGGTGCGGCTGCCCTCCCCTCACCCCTCTATTTATAGGGGG
>NC_041382.1:201654951-201718042 GCF_002162155.2 Triticum dicoccoides
GATTGGGTCTTGTCCATCACATCATTCTCCTAATGATGTGATCCCGTTATCAACGACATCCAATGTCCATAGTCAGGAAACCATGACTATCTGTTGATCACAACGAGCTGGTCAACTAGAGGCTCACCAGGGACATATTGTGGTCTAAGTATTCACACGTGTATTACGATTTCCGGATAATACAGTTATAGCATGAATAAAAGACATTTATCATGAACATTGAAATATAATAATACTTTTATTATTGCCTCTAGGGCATATTTCCAACAGTCTCCCACTTGCACTAGAGTCACCAATCTAGTTACATTGTGATGAATCGAACACCCATAGAGTTCTGGTGTTGATCATGTTTTGCACGCGAGAGAGGTTTAGTCAGCGGATCTGCGACATTCAGATCCGTGTGCACTTTGCAAATCTCTATATCTCCATCTTGAACATTTTCACGGATGGAGTTGAAACGACGTTTGATGTGCCTGGTCTTCTTGTGAAACCTGGGCTCCTTGGCGAGGGCAATAGCTCCAGTGTTGTCACAGAAGAGTTTGATCGGCCCCGACGCATTGGGTATGACTCCTAGGTCGGTGATGAACTCCTTCACCCAAATCGCTTCATGCGCTGCCTCCGAGGCTGCCATGTACTCCGCTTCACACGTAGATCCCGCCACGACGCTCTGCTTGCAGCTGCACCAGCTTACTGCTCCACCATTCAACATATACACGTATCCGGTTTGTGACTTAGAGTCATCCAGATCTGAGTCGAAGCTAGCGTCGACGTAACCCTTTACGACGAGCTCTTCGTCTCTTCCATAAACGAGAAACATGTCCTTCGTCCTTTTCAGGTACTTCAGGATATTCTTGACCGCTGCCCAGTGTTCCTTGCCGGGATTACTTTGGTATCTTGCTACCAAACTTACGGCAAGGTTTACATCGGGTCTGGTACACAGCATGGCATACATAATAGATCCTATGGCTGAAGCATAGGGGATGACACTCATCTCTTCTTTATCTTTTGCCGTGGTCGGTGACTGAGCCGAGCTCAATCTCACACCTTGTAACATAGGCAAGAACCCCTTCTTGGACTGATCCATTTTGAACCTCTTCAAAATCTTATCAAGGTATGTGCTTTGTGAAAGACCTATGAGGCGTCTCGATCTATCTCTATAGATCTTGATGCCTAATATATAAGCAGCTTCTCCAAGGTCCTTCATTGAAAAACACTTATTCAAGTAGGCCTTAATGCTGTCCAGAAATTCTATATTATTTCCCATCAAGAGTATGTCATCTACATATAATATGAGAAATGCTACAGAGCTCCCACTCACTTTCTTGTAAACGCAGGCTTCTCCATAAGTCTGCATAAACCCAAACGCTTTGATCATCTCATCAAAGCGAATGTTCCAACTCCGAGATGCTTGCACCAGTCCATAAATGGATCGCTGGAGCTTGCATACTTTGTTAGCGTTCCGAGGATCGACAAAACCTTCCGGCTGCATCATATACAGTTCTTCCTTAAGATGCCCGTTAAGGAATGCCGTTTTGACGTCCATTTGCCATATCTCATAATCATAGTATGCGGCAATTGCTAACATGATTCGGACGGACTTCAGCTTCGCTACGGGAGGGAAAGTCTCGTCGTAGTCAATCCCTTGAACTTGTCGATAACCCTTAGCGACAAGTCGAGCCTTATAGATTGTAATATTACCATCTGCGTCCGTCTTCTTCTTAAAGATCCATTTGTTTTCTATCGCTCGCCGATCATCGGGCAAGTCTGTCAAAGTCCATACTTTGTTTTCATACATGGATTCTATCTCGGATTTCATGGCTTCAAGCCATTTGTTGGAATCCGGGCCCGCCATCGCTTCTTCATAGTTCGAAGGTTCATTGTTGTCTAACAACATGATTTCCAGGACAGGGTTGCCGTACCACTCTGGTGCGGAACGTGTCCTTGTGGACCTACGAAGTTCAGCAGTAACTTGATCCGAAGTACCTTGATCATCATCATTGTTTTCCTCTTCAGTTGGTGTGGGCATCACAGGAACGGTTTCCTGCGCTGCGCCACTTTCCCGCTCAAGAGGTAGTACTTCATCGAGTTCTACTTTCCTCCCACTTACTTCTTTCGAGAGAAACTCTTTTTCCAGAAAGCATCCATTCTTGGCAACAAATATCTTGCCTTCGGATCTTAAGTAGAAGGTATACCCGACAGTTTCCTTAGGGTATCCTATGAATACGCATTTTTCCGACTTGGGTTCGAGCTTTTCAGGTTGAAGTTTCTTGACATAAGCATCGCATCCCCAAACTTTTAGAAACGACAGCTTAGGTTTCTTTCCAAACCATAATTCATACGGTGTCGTCTCAACGGATTTAAACGGTGCCCTATTTAAAGTGAATGTAGCTGTCTCTAGAGCGTATCCCCAAAATGATAGCGGTAAATCGGTAAGAGACATCATAGACCGCACCATATCCAATAGGGTGCGATTACGACGTTCGGACACACCGTTTCGCTGAGGTGTTCCAGGCGGCGTGAGCTGTGAAACGATTCCACATTTCCTTAAGTGTGTACCAAATTCGTGACTTAAGTATTCTCCTCCACGATCTGATCGTAAGAATTTTATCTTTCGGTCACGTTGATTCTCTACCTCATTCTGAAATTCCTTGAACTTTTCAAAGGTTTCAGACTTGTGTTTCATTAAGTAGACATACCCATATCTACTCAAGTCATCAGTGAGAGTGAGAACATAACGATATCCTCCGCGAGCCTCAACGCTCATTGGACCGCACACATCGGTATGTATGATTTCCAACAAGTTGGTTGCTCGCTCCATTGTTCCGGAGAACGGAGTCTTGGTCATTTTTCCCAAGAGGCATGGTTCGCACGTGTCAAACGATTCATAATCAAGAGACTCTAAAAGTCCATCGGCATGGAGCTTCTTCATGCGCTTGACACCAATGTGACCAAGGCGGCAGTGCCACAAGTATGTGGGACTATCGTTATCAACTTTAAATCTTTTGGCATCTACACTATGAACATGTGTAATATTACGCTCGAGATTCATTAAGAATAAACCATTGACCATCGGAGCATGACCATAAAACATATCTCTCATATAAATCGAACAACCATTATTCTCAGACTTAAATGAGTAGCCATCTCGTATTAAACGAGATCCAGATACAATGTTCATGCTCAAACTTGGCACTAAATAACAATTATTGAGGTTCAAAACTAATCCCGTAGGTAAATGTAGAGGCAGCGTGCCGACGGCGATCACATCGACTCTGGAACCATTCCCGACGCGCATCGTCACCTCGTCCTTTGCCAGTCTCCGTTTATTCCGCAGCTCCTGCTTTGGTGTTGCCGGCCTTCTTATCCGCTAAGTATTTGGGGCAGTTCCGCTTCCAGTGACCCTTCCCCTTGCAATAAAAGCACTCAGTCTCAGGCTTGGGTCCATTCTTTGACTTCTTCCCGGTAACTGGCTTACCAGGCGCGGCAACATCTTTGCCGTCCTTCTTGAAGTTCTTCTTACCCTTGCCCTTCTTGAACTTAGTGGTCTTATTGACCATCAACACTTGATGTTCTTTCTTGATTTCAGCCTCTGCTGACTTCAGCATCGAGAACACTTCAGGAATGGTCTTTTCCATCCCCTGCATGTTGTAGTTCATCACAAAGCTCTTGTAGCTTGGTGGGAGCGACTGGAGGATTCTGTCAATGACCGCCTCATCTGGGAGGTTAATGTTCAGCTGGGTCATACGGTTGTGCAACCCAGACATCTTCAGGATGTGCTCACTGACAGGACTGTTTTCCTCCATCTTACAACTTTAGAACTTGTCGGAGACATCATATCTCTCGACCCGGGCATGAGCTTGAAAAACTAGTTTCAGCTCTTCGAACATCTCATATGCTCCGTGGTGCTCAAAACGCTTTTGGAGCCCCGGTTCTAAGCTGTAAAGCATGCCGCACTGAACGAGGGAGTAATCATCAGCACGAGACTGCCAAGCATTCATAATGTCTTGGTTCTCTGGGACGGGAGCGTCACCTAGCGGTCCTTCTAGGACATATTGTTTCCTGGCAGCTATGAGGATGATCCTCAGGTTCCGGACCCAGTCCGTATAGTTGCTGCCATCATCTTTCAGCTTGGTTTTCTCTAGGAACGCGTTGAAGTTCATGTTGACATTAGCGTTGGCCATTGATCTACAAGACATATTTTGCAAAGGTTTTAGACTAAGTTCATGATAATAAAGTTCTAATCAAATTATGAACTCCCACTTAGATTAGACATCCCTCTAGTCATCTAAGTGTTACACGATCCGAGTCGACTAGCCCGTGTCCGATCATCACGTGAGACGGACTAGTCATCGTCGGTGAACATTCTCATGTTGATCGTATCTTCTATACGATTCGTGTTCGACCTTTCGGTCTCCGTGTTCCGAGGCCATGTCTGCACATGCTAGGCTCGTCAAGTTAACCCTAAGTGTTTTCGCTGTGTAAATCTGTCTTACACCCGTTGTATGTGAACGTAAGAATCCATCACACCCGATCATCACGTGGTGCTTAGAAGCGACGAACTGTAGCAACGGTGCACAGTTAGGGGAGAACACTTCTTGAAATTTTATAAGGGATCATCTTATTTACTACCGTCGTCCTAAGTAAACAAGATGCATAAAACATAATAAACATCACATGCAATTATATAGTTGTGACATGATATGGCCAATATCATATAGCTCCATTGATCTTCATCTTCGGGGCTCCATGATCATCTTGTCACCGGCTTGACACCATGATCTCCATCATCATGATCTCCATCATCGTGTCTTCGTGAAGTTGTCACACCAACGACTACTTCTACTTCTATGGCTAACGTGTTTAGCAATAAAGTAAAGTGAGTTACATGGCGTTCTTCAATGACACGCAGGTCATACAAAAAATAAAGACAACTCCTATGGCTCCTGCCGGTTGTCATACTCATCGACATGCAAGTCGTGAATCCTATTACAAAGAACATGATCTCATACATCACAATTCATCATTCATCACAACTTCTGGCCATATCACATCACATGATCAATCGCTGCAAAAACAAGTTAGACGTCCTCTAATTGTTGTTGCATCTTTTACGTGGCTGCAATTGGGTTCTAGCAAGAACGTTTTCTTACCTACGAATCACCACAACGTGATTTTGTCAACTTCTATTTACCCTTCATAAGGGCCCTGTTCATCGATTCCGCTCCAACTAAAGTGGGAGAGACAGACACCCGCCAGCCACCTTATGCAACTAGTGCATGTCAGTCGGTGGAACCGGTCTCACGTAAGCGTACGTGTAAGGTTGGTCCGAGCCGCTTCATCCCACAATACCGTTGAGCAAGAAAAGACTAGTAGAGGCAAGTAAGATGACAAAATCCACGCCCACAACAAAATTGTGTTCTACTCGTGCAAAGAGAACTACGCATAGACCTAGCTCATGATGCCACTGTTGGGGAACGTTGCAGAAAATTAAAATTTTTCCTACGGTTTCACCAAGATCCATCTATGAGTTCATCTAAGCAACGAGTCAAGGGAGAGAGTTTGCATCTACATACCACTTGTAGATCGCGTGCGGAAGCTTGCAAGGTGATGATGTAGTCGTACTCGACGTGATTCGAATCACCGATGACCAAGTGCTGAACGGACAGCACCTCCGCGTTCAACACACGTACGGGACGGGAGACGTCTCCTCCTTCTTGATCCAGCAAGGGGGAAGGAGAGGTTGAGGAAGACAGCTCCACCGGCAGCACGACGGCGTGGTGATGGTGGAGAGGCAGTACTCCGACAGGGCTTCGCCAAGCACACGACGGAGGAGGAGAGGTGTTGGGGAGGGGAGGGCTGCGCCTTGGAGGGTGGTTCGGCTGCCCTCCCCTCACCCCTCTATTTATAGGGGGAAGGGAGAAGGGGGCCGGCCCCCTAGAACCCATCTAGGGGGGGTGCGGCGGCCTAGGGGAGAGGGGAGAGGGTGGCTTGCCCCCCAAGCCAAGGGGGGCGCCCCCTCTAGGGTTCCCCCTCAACCCTAGGCGCATGGGCCCAAGGGAGGGGGGTGCGGCCAGCCCACCAGGGGCTGGCTCCCTGCCCCACGCAGCCCATGTGGCCCCCCGGGAGGGGTGGCCCCTCCCGGTGGACCCCCGGAACCCTTCCGGTGGCCCCGGTACAATACCGGTATGACCCCGAAACTTCCCGGTGTCCGTTTGACAACTTCCCATATATAAATCTTTACCTCCGGACCCTTTCGGATCTCCTCGTGACGTCCAGGATCCCATCCGGGACTCCTAACAACATTCGGTAGTCACATACTAGTCTTCCTAATAACCCTAGCGTCACCGAACCTTAAGTGTGTAGACCCTACGGGTTCGGGAGACATGCAGACATGACCGAGACGCTCTCAGTCAATAACCAACAGCGGGATCTGGATACCCATGATGGCTCCCACATGCTCCTCGATGTTGTCATCGGATGAACCACGATGTCGAGGATTCGATCAAACCCTGTATGCAATTCCCTTTGTCAATCGGTACGTTACTTGCCCGAGACTCGATCGTCGGTATCCCAATACCTTGTTCAGTCTCGTTACCGGCAAGTCACTTTACTCGTACCGTAATGCATGACCCCGTGTCCAACACCTTGGTCACATTGAGCTCATAATGATGATGCATTACCGAGTGGGCCCAGAGATACCTCTCCGTCATACGGAGTGACAAATCCCAGTCTCGATCCGTGTCAACCCAACAGATACTTTCGGAGATACCTGTAATGCACCTTTATAGTCACCCAGTTACGTTGTGACGTTTGATACACCCAAGGCACTCTTACGGTATCCGGGAGTTACACGATCTCATGGTCGAAGGAAGAGATACTTGACACTGGCATAGCTCTAGCAAAACGAACTACACGATCTTTTATGCTATGCTTAGGATTGGGTCTTGTCCGTCACATCATTCTCCTAATGATGTGATCCCGTTATCAACGACATCCAATGTCCATAGTCAGGAAACCATGACTATCTGTTGATCACAACGAGCTGGTCAACTAGAGGCTCACCAGGGACATATTGTGGTCTAAGTATTCACACGTGTATTACGATTTCCGGATAATACAGTTATAGCATGAATAAAAGACATTTATCATGAACATTGAAATATAATAATACTTCTATTATTGCCTCTAGGGCATATTTCCAACAGGGGAAAGGGGGGAAAAGCTAGATCCACTCAAAAGAAAGCAAATCCACGGATCCAAACCAACAAAATCTCAACACACTAACAAATCACAAAAAAATGGGGCTATTTTTGTGGGGAATTTTCGAATTAGGACGAAAAACAACAAAAACTAGGCTAGAAACACAACTGGGAGGCTCCGAAATCGTGATCAACATGGCTCATGATACCAAGATGATGTAGGGTGGGAACCCTAATCGGCCGATCTTTCACGAAAGGAGCGGATCCCGTGATGAACATGAAGAACACAAGGAGTTAAACGAGGGAAAACATGGGGCAAACATAAAAGAGACACTCAAACCAACAATCACACATGTGCTAGATCCTCATATACAAAGAACGATACACGATCCACGGTCAACTAGGGACGATACAAGAGGCACTATCTTCTCCGTGAGGAGGTCTTGAGTTCTTCCCTAAAAGGGGTCTTGAATCCGCTTGGGGGATCTTCTACGATGGAGGCTTGAATCTCCGGGGAGAAGGTAACCAAGTGGATGAGCAAAGCTCTCACACAAATATGAGCTAATCCTTTGCTAACCCTAGAAAGGAGGAGGGAGAGGTCTATTTATAGTCTTAGTGCAAAAGAGGAGGGCGAAGGGGTACATGGGCTGCGGCCCAACACGAAACATCACAGAGGCGTCGGACGTTCGGTAGTCACCGGTCGTCCGGAGGCTCGCGAGGGTCCGGACGTCCGTAGATTCTGCTCGGGTGGACTTCGGTCGGACGTCCAGACGGGGTCGGACGTCCGGAGCCTGGAGGTCATTGGTCGTCCGTAGCACTTCGGAAGTCCGTAGTTTTGGCTCGGGTGTGGAAGCGTCGGTCGTCGGACGTCCGGGGTCTGTCGGTCGTCCGGAGCCTGGGGACTTCGAGCAGTTCTTCTTCTTGTCCCGTGAACTTGGCGTCCTCACCGTCTTGTCCGTTGAGTGTAGTTGGTCTGTGGCTTTGCTCCAAGTACCTGATCACACATAGGGTTTCCACTTGAGGTAGTAGCCAATTCTCATGCATGGAGAGTGGAAGTTCGGAGAGGAGTGAGTTCACCTTATCTTTGATAGCTTTGGCCCGGGCTCTTGTCATTGGTCCAAGTGGTGACGTTGGAGGTGTAGGTGCGTCCATGGGGATGACCGTGGGATGCTCCGCATCAAGAAACCTCCCTAATTCTAACTTAGGCCTCATTTGGTTCATAGGATAGGATTATCATAGGAATATGAAACTTGTAGGAAATGAGATGATATGCATCTCAAATCCTATAAGGCCTCCTTTGGTTTGGAGGAATTATATAGGAATTTCATGGATAAGTCTATCGAAAAAAATGTTTAGAGCCCTTTGGTTTGTAGGAATATAATCTTATTTCTATGGAGCAATTCTTCTTATCGTTCGTATTTTATAGAGAAATAAACATTAGTCTAGACTTAATGAAAAAAAAAATCCTATGATGCAAATCACATGACATCCTATTTTTCTTTAAAGTGTGGAGAATATGAACCAATCCTATGTAGGAACAGGAATTCATTCCTATGAACCAAAGGGTTCTAGGTAAAAATTCTACAATAATGCTATCCCATAGAATTCCTATGATATTCCTCCAAATCAAAGGAGGCCTAAGTATTAACTAGTTGGTTGATATGATTTGGATACCCCCTAATCTTAGTTTCACTCCTAAATTGCAAAACTTGAAGTTATTGTTGGAATCTAACTGGAATTAGAGCTGATAGTGTGTCGTCTGTTTTGCATTGTGAACTAGGGCTAGGACAAAGTTGACATAGTCCAGTCTAGTACTTTTGAATCAGACTACATTTGGAAATACATCTCTTAGTTGATTACATTGTTTATTTTAACACGCACAAGGCAGGTCTGGCCTGACTAAACTGCATAGTTTAGGTATATACTCTTGAGATTTGTCCATGTGAAAACCATGCATCTGCTCTGGAAATCTTTTGCTATCACGTTTAACCAAGCCGTGTTTAGCGCATGCATGCATTACACGAGCGGCTAAAGCCCATATTCCACTGCCCTTGTAGTTGACTGTAAGTGCTCTAGGGAAATAGAATCACATACTTACAGTGGGTGCGATACAAAAGCAAAGCAGGCAAAAAGGCCATTTTTATTTAATCCTACCAGGCCCGTCGCTTTCAGGGTTTAACACGACACCAACTTCCTTCTGTTGTAGAATTTCTTAGTGGCGAAGTCACTAGGGTACGGTCCATCACAATTCACAAAGCATGTTTTGTTCATACTCCAAATTCTTTTAATGGTTCACTAGGGCAGGTACTCCAAAATAGAGTGCTAATAAATCAATGAAGATATCTTATAAAGGTTCTAATGGACCAAATAATTCAAAAACACTGAAATTCTTTTGAAAATTTTCCTAATGGACCAAATCTTTTTTTTCCGGAAAGAATCAGATCTACTATAAAGATTCACCGGAAGTACAAAGCACCTCAAACATAATAAAAATTACATCGAGGTCCATCAACCACCGAACGATCATTGTCGCCGTCAGAACAAACCACTGACGCGCCGATGTCGCCGCTCCCATACCGGAGCCGACTAAGGCCTTGTACAATGGGAGATGCTTAAGGAGGTGCTTCGAAAAATAAACCGAGTATTTTTGAAGCATCGGTGTCTATTTTTACAGGAGAGACGCTTAGTTAAGCGTCTGCCCTGTACAAATAAGCACAAGTGTTTAAGGAAAGCCTAATTTATTTCTCTAAGCACCTCCCCTAAACACCTTGCATTGTACAAGGCCTAATGGACCAAATCTTAAAGGCGTTGTGTATGGCAAGGTTCCTCCATGCGTAGAGAGTGGTGAAACTTGTTGAGAAAATGATTATACTAATGTTGGTTAATTAATATAAGATGCTTATAAAATTGATTATACCATACATTAATGACCCCAAAAAATGTGCATACCAAATTAGAATAATAAAAATAAAAATACATAACTACAACTAAATAAAGGTTATGAATAGTACCAGCATGGTACTATTCACAGCCAGTTATGTTTTTTCTTCTGGTTTTTGTGTTGTGCATTGGAAAAATATAATTGTATATCTTTAAATGTGTAATGCAGTAGTGTTGTCATTTTTTTAAAAATTACCAAGACTTTTGTGATGTTGAATTATGAGCTCAATCTTTCGGAATAATAATAATAATAATAATAATAATAATAATAATAATAATAATAATAATAATGATAATACTAGCTTAATGCACTAGTACAGCTAAAAGGGTTAGTGCACGGTACGCTAAATGCCCACATAAACTCTAACATTCCAAATTTTACTTTGTCAGAAACACACGAGTCCAAAATTCCTAGCCCTTCTGGTAACAATGTACAACGGTTAAAAGAACAAGTTAAAATGTTAATCGGTGAATTATCACCCTGTGCAGGATCCAGAATTACATATGACCACAAACTCATGCATGCAACAGAAACCAGCGCACGAGCACACGCACACAGCTACCGTCCGGCTCTGATCAAGACATTACAATGAGCAGGGACATGACAGCCGCGCTGGCCGCGGCGAGTGCCGCCTGTGCGGCAGTAGCAACGGCGGCGGAGCTCTTGCCCTCCTCGCCCGGCTGGACCTGCGGGACGTCCTCAGGGCATTTGAGCCCCAGGTTGTCCCCCTTGCATGTATTGGCGAAGAGCCCCGCCGGGTACTTGCCGTAGAGGTGGATGAGGCTGAACATGGTGGCGGCGCAGTTGGTGGCGACGTCGTTGATGTAGGTGTCGTAGGGGCACGCGAACTCCGTGAGCGCCGCGCAGCACAGCGCCGGCTGGTACAGGGGCCCTTTACACTTGCTCGTGATGAGGGTGT
This sequence comes from Triticum dicoccoides, assembly GCF_002162155.2. Lineage (NCBI taxonomy): Eukaryota > Viridiplantae > Streptophyta > Magnoliopsida > Poales > Poaceae > Triticum > Triticum dicoccoides. The sequence continues at coordinate 201,666,011 of NC_041382.1, forward strand.
AGTTGGCCCCCTCGAAGGTCACCGGGCATTCTGCGCAGGAGATCCGTGTCAGCCGGTCCACTCCACGTACGAGCCTCGCGGGACGTTGGAGGGAGCGAACGCAAAAGTTGGATTTACTTACCCTTCTTGGCCTGCAGCAAGCTCCGGCCGGCGCCGCCGTGCGAGTGCGACTGGAGCGCGTCATCTGCATCCACGGGGCGCAACGGCAGATCGGTCAGATGATCAAGCCACGGATCAAGAAAGCCGAATCACGTTAAAATAATATTATGGGAATTAAGTGCCGTAACGAGGATGACCGTGGACCAACTTGAGATGAATCCGGCGGCGGCGAAGCCGGTGACGACGGCGAGAACGGCGGCGCGCAGCATCAGGACTCTATCCAGCTCCAGAACCATGTTGATTTTGTGGCCGCCTCCTCCCTGGCCACCGAGGCTTCGCTAGCTCCAGGCCGCGCGCCTCTTCCGGTCTCGGGATCGATGGCAGAGGGAGGCAATGGGCGCAGAGGGCGGTGAGGAGAGGTTAACGGTGGCACCGTAGAGAGGCAGGGAGAGACGAAGCGGTGGAGAGACGGATGGACGCGGAGGAGGGCAGAGGTTGGCGCCGGCGCGCGCCCGAGACAAACGGGGACGTGTTTTAAAATAGGCGTGGATTTGAACGGCTAGGAACGTCGTGGGCTGGACCTCTCGCCAACCTCTGCATGGTTTCTATTCAAGGTGACCACGGTCAGGGGTAGATTGTTGCACTCAGGCCCGTATGTGGGCAGGCGCAACCGGAGCAGCTGCACAGGGCCCCAAAAAATCTTGAGGCCCCTAATTTTTTTAGCACAGTACATTAGTATTGTTATTACTATAACTAATCAGGTACTTGTTCTCAAGAAAACTAATCAGGTATTATTACAGACTAAATAAACAAGGCACGGCCGAACTTGCTGACCTTAACCCCGGCCCAGTCATGTTCCTTTCTCATCTTCACGGCAGTCGAAGCAGTCGCGTACGCAAACACATAAAATTCTGCTCAGCGACAGGCGCAAATCAAATCGCTGCAACTTAATGCTTCGTCTCCTGGTCTCCTCTCTCTGATTTTTCTCCAATGGATTCACATTGTTTCAAAAAAAAATGGCTACAACTGCTGATTTATTCGGCTGCGACGGTGCTACCTCGCACTTATAAATTGGGTGGATTTAGTTTGATTCTTCGTTCTCTCTTTCATCCCTCAGCAGAGCAATCGGAGTTTCCTTTGTTTCTCTTGGTCGAGGAGCAAAGCAATCGGAGCGCTATACGCCGTTGTTGCTTCATGGTCTGCATCCATCAACACTCAACAACTGTAGGTTGTTTGTCCCTTTTTGTTTTGAACTCCCCTGTTCTTAAGTTAATTTGCTGCTCTTCCATGAATGTATGCATCCGGCTGGCTTATAATTTTCTAAGATGTCTAATAGACGTGGGCACGATTCTAAGAATACAAGATAATTTAATATTTCAAAGTAATAAATATTTTCTTGGCATGATTTATCTTTGATATTTCTCAATGGTTAATGAAAAATATTTCGATTAGTTTTCCTGTATATGGGGCCTAGATTATCATTTCGCACCGGGGCCAAAATTTCTGAGGTACGGCCCTGGTTGCACTTAACGTTACTGCCCTCCAAAAATGAGAAGAAAGAGATAGAGAGAAAATGGAAAAAAAAGTTGTGAACTTACTATTTTATGAGTAATGAATAATGTTCACTCTTGATGACATAGCCACTGGACATGACATGTTTATATAGCCAGCAACCGGCTCGAAAATTGCTTTTGGAGGCCGAGCTCCATGGAGGCCACCAAATGTAAAATTCGTGAAAATTCATATTTTATACATTTCAAAAAATTCTGAAAAAATTACAGAGATAGATGAAGGCATGGTGCACAGGTGTATAAATTTTCAGGACGAAATACCTCGAAATGAGGATTGTGCAAGAAAGACAAATCTAGGGCTCTTTAACACATGATACTATTCATCCTCCCAAAGCATGATTTTGTCTTTTTTGTACAGGTCGCATTTCAACGTATTTCATTCTGAAAGTTTACGCACATACGCCTCACACCTTGTTTACGTGTACAAGTTTTTTCAGATTTTTTTGAAACCAAAATTTTCAAAATTTGATTTTCTTTCAAAAAAAATCAGCCTTCATGGAGGCCGAGAGTCAAAACGTCATTCTCGCAACTGGTTATATTATTAACCATGCTCTTGATACCAACATGACATCTATTCGGGAGAGCCTGAGAATGTCCTCATTTACTCCTTGGAACCTACTTTTTGGTTTAACTTGATGATCGACTAGGATAATGGCATGTTAGTTATATGCCACAGAAATGACCATGAGGGTTTGGGACAAGGAGATTCCCTATCTCCTGGCTGGCTACATGCACTCGCTATAATAATGGATGCAGTTAGACTTTTCAGAAGCAATAGAACAAACATGAAGAGTATAGGATCCCCAGGCCTCATTAGCCCATAATGATCTACTGAGAATACCTATGGTTAAAAGGGTAAATCCTAGGCTAATGACACAATAACTTCCAGAATGCAAATACTCTATTAATTGATATTTGTAATAAGTTGGAAATGAAGGGACGAGGTGCTTTTTAAAGCACTTGTTTTTGCATAGAAATAGTAGTCTCACCAAAGAAAAATGTTTTATCTAAAACACTATTTTCATTTTAGAAAAGAAATGGAAATTATTTTGAAATCTAATGATTATAATAGTGGCAAATAATAAGGATCCAGACAAAAGAGTGGCATAGCTTAATAACATCATACTGACATGCATCACTAACCACTAGGATTATAGAGCAGGTGCTAGTATCATGAATTGATGCATTTCAGTTAAAAGACCCGACGTGGCAAAGTCTTGCGTTAAAATAGTACTTGGTGTAGTTATTGTGCTCAAATCATTTTTAGAGTTATGTATTTTCGGAATGCTATGGAGATATACAAAGCCCATGAGAGAAAGATCAATGAGTCATACTCCCTCCGTTCCAAAATAAGTATCTCAACTTTAGTACAACCTCAACTTTAGTACAACCTTGTGCTAAAGTTAGTACAAAGTTGAGACATTTATTTTGAGACGGAGGGAGTATAAATTAGTTAATGTAAAATGCCCCGAAGAATCCGGACGAGAAACTAACAATCTTGTTATAGAGAAAAAAAAGGTAACTATCATTCCTTTTTCTGCCGAATCACGTAACCCCCAAAATTCACGAGCTAATAAGGTTATCAAATGAATCGATAGAATTGCCACTTTGAAACTCATAGGTGTATATGCACTGAATCAATATCTGAGCCTCTGAGGTGGTGGGGAAGGTACGTTTCCTTACATAAAAGACACATGCATATGGTCCGTCGGCGAAAAAACTTTGCTCTAGCAAAGGGAGCACCTCGGAAAAATATAGACTGTCGCTGTACATCTTCTCTCCAATACGATTTTTCACTCAGTTGGCGCACATGTCATCAAAGTTTGAAATTTCAAAGATATTGAAATTTTGATAATTTTTGTTGGCATGAACAGGCCCGTATGTGGGCAGGCGCAACCAGAGCAGCTGCACAGGGCCCCCAAAAAAATCTTGGGGCCCCTAATTTTTTTAGCACAGTACATTAGTATTGTTATTACTATAACTAATCAGGTACTTGTTCTCAAGAAAACTAATCAGGTATTATTACAGACTAAATAAACAAGGCACGGCCGAACTTGCTGACCTTAACCCCGGCCCAGTCATGTTTCTTTCTCATCTTCACGGCAGTCGAAGCAGTCGCGTACGCAAACACATAAAATTCTGCTCAGCGACAGGCGCAAAACAAATCGCTGCAACTTAATGCTTCGTCTCCTGGTCTCCTCTCTCTGATTTTTCTTCAATGGATTCACATTGTTTCAAAAAAAAATGTCTACAACTGCTGATTTATTCGGCTGCGACGGTGCTACCTCGCACTTATAAATTGGGTGGATTTAGTTTGATTCTTCGTTCTCTCTTTCATCCTTCAGCAGAGCAATCGGAGTTTCCTTTGTTTCTCTTGGTCGAGGAGCAAAGCAATCGGAGCGCTATACGCCGTTGTTGCTTCATGGTCTGCATCCATCAACACTCAACAACTGTAGGTTGTTTCTCCCTTTTTGTTTTGAACTCCTTTGTTCTTAAGTTAATTTGCTGCTCTTCCATGAATGTATGCATCCGGCTGGCTTATAATTTTCTAAGATGTCTAATAGACGTAGGCACGATTCTAAGAATACAAGATAATTTAATATTTCAAAGTAATAAATATTTTTTGGCATGATTTATCTTTGATATTTCTCAATGGTTAATGAAAAATATTTCGATTAGTTTTCCTGTATATGGGGCCTAGATTATCATTTCGCACCGGGGCCAAAATTTCTGAGGTACGGCCCTGGGCATGAAATATTTGTAACCTTAATTTTTTTGACAATACTCAAATCAAATTCAAATGGCAAAGAATTTTCAGTGGGATCCAAAATTTTCACTTTACCCAAATGTTAAACCTTACACGTGATAGTTGGCCATGCATGAAAAAAGTAAGCGCGGTGTGGGACATGGCAATTATACTAATGTGCGAATCTGGTCAATTCGGTCAGATGTTGTACATAGGAAGGAAGACCCATCACCGGAGGTCTCAGTGGAATTGTTGCAAGGCTATGTGCGTTTCTTGAGACTGGTATGAGAATTTAGTACGGAGGAGATATGGAAGGGTAAAATGTCAGTAGAAGATGTGAGGCCGGCGAAGGAAGTTAAGGCACATGAACCTATCCGCATGGTTGCCTTGTCGGTCGATGGGTCGTTTCTGCTGGTGGATGGCACTGCAGCAGCATGCATGATTTTAAGAAGGCTGGATAGAAGTGTCATCTTTGTTGCTCGTAGGTTTTCATTCAACTATAATGATGCACTGGAAGCTGAAATTCACGCCTTGATGCAGGGCATGGTCTAATACAACATTCTGAAGAGGCGGAGGTGGTACAATCAGACTCCTTTGAGGCGTTGGCTACATTGTCCGAGAGGGTTTATTGAGGTCGTGTTATGATCATCTTGTATCTGAAATCAAGTTAATCATGATAGAGAGAGAAGTTATTCCGATGAGACTAAAAAGAGAATATAATAGGGTTGCAGCTCAATTGGTGTTGTATAGTCTGAACACGAGGTAATATTGGCTACAGTTCAGGGCCGTACCTCAGAAATTTTGGCCCCGGTGCGAAATGATAATCTAGGCCCCATATACAGGAAAACTAATCAAAATATTTTTCATTAACCATTGAGAAATATCAAAGATAAATCATGCCAAAAAATATTTATTACTTTGAAATATTAAATTATCTTGTATTCTTAGAATCGTGCCTACGCCTATTAGACATCTTAGAAAATTATAAGCCAGCCGGATGCATACATTCATGGAAGAGCAGCAAATTAACTTAAGAACAGAGGAGTTCAAAACAAAAAGGGACAAACAACCTACAGTTGTTGAGTGTTGATGGATGCAGACCATGAAGCAACAACAGCGTATAGCGCTCCGATTGCTTTGCTCCTCGACCAAGAGAAACAAAGGAAACTCCGATTGCTCTGCTGAGGGATGAAAAAGAGAACGAAGAATCAAACTAAATCCACCCAATTTATAAGTGCGAGGTAGCACCGTCACAGCCGAATAAATCAGCAGTTGTAGCCTTTTTTTTTTGAAACAATGTGAATCCATTGAAGAAAAATCAGAGAAAGGAGACCAGGAGACGAAGCATTAAGTTGCAGCGATTTGATTTGCGCCTGTCGCTGAGCAGAATTTTATGTGTTTGTGTACGCGACTGCTTCGACTGCCGTGAAGATGAGAAAGGAACATGACTGGGCCGGGGTTAAGGTCAGCAAGTTCGGCCGTGCCTTGTTTATTTAGTCTGTAATAATACCTGATTAGTTTTCTTGAGAACAAGTACCTGATTAGTTATAGTAATAACAATACTAATGTACTGTGCTAAAAAAATTAGGGGCCCCAAGATTTTTTGAGGCCCTGTGCAGCTGCTCCGGTTGCGCCTGCCCACATACGGGCCTGCTACAGTTAGAACCACACTATGTATTGAGAAGCTTCTGCCTAACCCATTGGAATAAATTTCTTTCACCTGTCAAAAGAGAAAATGACTACAACAGAAAGCCCCCACGACCCATCATTTGCAAGCTATCTAAAAGTTACTCGTCCGCGAGTATAGAAATACTCCGCACCATCGCAAAGTTTGGTTTCCACTAGCTACGCATGCAACATGCATGATGGAACAGTTGCCGCCCGCAATAGATGATTTTGTGCGAGAACAGTACGTGTGGCCGGCACTTTCCTCTTTCCCCATATCCGCCGGAACATAAATTATGAACTCACAGTATATTTGTCAGTGTTAAGTCTTAATCCGAATTTTATAATTACATAAACTCTCGGACAAAAAAATAAGAAAATAATGGAACTACTGTGCTAAATAACAAAGAAAAAGTAAGGAGAAATCAAAGGTGGATCACTTCTTGCGGTTCCTCACAAGGAACCCATCCATAACCGCCTTCGTCTTGATTGTCTCCACTTGTCTCCTCGACGCCGCGCTGTGCTCCGGCGACGACGCAACCAGCAGCAGGCTCTCGGCCGCCTTGGCCCTGGCAGGCGGCCATGTTCGCGGGAAGAAGCAGAGCACCGCGGTGGTAAGCAGCGTGGCCGCGAGCCGGCCGCAGAACATCATCATCAAGAGGCACACCAGCACCGCCGCCACGCCGACCGCGGGCGACCTCCTCTCCTCCGGCCGCTTCTTCGCCGGCGTTGGCACCACTTCCAAGCACAACGACGAGGAGGAGGAGGACCGGGAGCAGGAGCGGGAGGAGGAGGAGGAGGAGTAGGCCGAGTCCAGCGACGGCGCGGTGCTGAGCGCCGACGAGGACGTCACGGAAGAGGACGACGACTTCCCCGCGCCGGCAGCGATCATGTCGTATATACTTAAGTCTTTTTCGCGGCGGCCCGGCGACGTGATCCTCTTCGTCCCCGTCGACGGCGACGGCGACTTCTCGCCCTTGCTGCTACCAAAGAAGAACCTCCCTCGGCGGCGAGGAGTACGGTGAGTCCTCGCAGCCACCGCCTCGTCAGCGACGGCCGCCGCGCCTCCGAAGCACGCGAACTTCATGCCCGGCGCGCGTGGGTGTGGATAGATGGATATCTGGAGCGGCGCAGGAGAGGCTGTTGGCGTTGGCGTGCCGGTCGTGTGTCGCCTGGCTTGTCGCGTCGGGTGTCGGTTCTGATGCTCCGTGTCCGCCTCCGAGCGCCGTACTTATACGGGCGCGAGCGTTACTGCTGCTAGTGCTCGTGCTAGTGTGTGTGGGGCACAGGCGCGGGCGCCAGTGGTTTGGTTGGTGCAGCGCGAGTGGGAAACGGACGGAAGGCGAAGGCGAAGGCGAAGCAGAAGGCGACGCGAGATGCGTGCGCGCGCGGGGAGGCGGTTCGCGTCCGCGGGGCTCAGTTTGGGACTTTGTTGGACGCGTCGGTCGCGACCCGTGTGGTGGGGAGCTTTTGTTTGGGCCGGCCGCGTTGCCGGGTGGTTGGTTGACCGGAGCCCGGACGGACTCTGATGGTCCCGGCCGGGCTCGAACCGGATCCCATCGGGGGCCCTACCGGTTCGGCCTATGTGCTCGCTACTCGGTCCTGCGTTTAGCACGTTGCGATTACGTGATTAATTAATTAATTATTAGTTTCAGTGACTGAGGCCGTGTGGTGTGTGCATGATTTGTTCGCGTGATTGTGTTTGCGAATTGTATTAGGTCGCGGATACGAGCACGGATCTTTGTGTCGTGTTTGAGGGGGACTGTGTGTTGTATTGTACTATTATTCAGATTGAAGCTGGCATTGTTTGGGTGAAGCTAAACAAAGATCTCGTGCGCTGCCTTCGAGAGATATTTACTTGCCTGCCAGAGTGGAGCTTTGCTTTCTGAATATCTTGGAGTCCCTACTCCCTAGTGATGAAAAATAGAATTAAGAATAGGGAGTAGAAAAGATTAGCAAGAGGCTGGACAGTTGGCAAGGGAAAATATCCTGATAAAATCCTTACGGGCTAGTATACCTCTGTACGTATATGTTAATCCCTCTACAGAGTTCATGTTGGAATAGGAGAAAAGACTCTTGTTAACATCGATCTTCTACCTAAGTTTTTTGTGGCAATTGTTTTTGTGTTTTTCTTTAGTTGAGTTTTTTTGGCAATTATTTAAGGTTTTCGATGGATACGTCGGTTAGATGAGGGTCCAATCACTGAAGCAATCATCCCATGCATCCTTTTTATATCGCGTGTCACCACCATTCCACACCCACGCGTTCGTCGCATGTCCCCAATTCCTGCATGCTCCTTTTTCCTCCATTTCTTTCCACTCAATCGTTGTTGCTTCCATCCCAATCACCTTGTTTATGGCGGTGGATATTTTGCCCATACAGCCGAAATCTAGCAGCTTGCCAGTCGTCTTCTCCTTCATCTTACGAGGATCAACGAGTGACAAGACAATTATGAAGTATCTTACAGAAGTGAAAGTTCATTTTAATAAAAATAAAAGGAGATTGTTTTCTCTTCTAACTATGATTTGCTACACTTACTAGTTGTACAGAAAATGCCTTCTTTCGCAAAAAAAAATCTTTTTTAGAAAAGGAGGATGACCCCCAACCTCCACATCTGGAATATGCATACGACCATTTATTAATTATTCACAAAGATCAAAAAAACATCAATAAGTCTGAAGCCATCATTTTCACAACATATATCGCTACTCCTATTTAACTGATGAAGGGGTGCCGATAGTCCGAGCCGAATACCGAACAAACTTTGCACCAAAGCCTAACATCTAAAATCCGAGGGCCCAACCAAACCACACTGCCGGGTCTGGGACGCACACCAGTTTGGCACCTTCTCAGAGGCTGCCGCCGCCGTCTTTCACACTACCGGGTCTTGGGCGCACACCGGTTTGGCCTTTAAAATTTCATTTTTTCTTCACAAAGTGTAAGACAAGGGCAGCCAATTATATTCATCGTTTTCATGTAATGATCATCTTGGAGGGTGGGAGGGAGGGTACTACTACTACGTACAATTATTGATGTCCCCCGTACTAAGTTTCCATGGCCTTTTCAGCCTTCTTCTAAAGTCGATCGCTTTTGAAGAAAGACATAGACCTCATGTTAATTAATCAGTGACATGCACAACAAGTGCCTTTGTCTGGTTAGATAGGAAAGCTAGCAAAAGCCACAAAGGATTTTCGTTAATAATAAAGAGCTGATGGGATTTGGGGAGAGGCGGACGGGGCTAGTGGAGTCCTTTCGCGATGCGACGTGTCCATCAGGGAGTGTCCTTCCTCATGCAATACGGTTCTAAAATAGCGTTCAAAAAAGAAATAAGGGCTCTAAATATACTCAGTTGCATGAGGATGGTGTCTTCAATGTTCAGGAGCACGGAGCAACGTTGTCGAATCCTCGCTGCATTTTTTTAGAAACTTTCAATCTATTCATCTTCAATCTTGCTGGAATGGATATGTCTACATATATTTTAGTGCTAAATACTTATATCCGTTTGAAGAACGAAGTTAGTATACTTCTTTCAAAGGCGAGAAGTCATGTGAGTATTAAACAAGTCTAAATTTCACAAGAGCACTTTGATGAAAAAGAAACATACATGGCCAAGGGAAACTTTTTGCCATCTCCGACCTACAAGCTGTTGGCATGGCGTGAACCTAGCTCGATGCCACACCTTCCCACAGCGTTGAAGGCAGAGAGTCGTTGTGATTGCGACCAAGAAGTCATGAGTGACTCGGGTGGCGGCGACGCCTCCACCTTCATCACCTCCGCTCTTCTCTTTCACCGTCATCGTCGGCCAAAGCCGCCAGGGCAAAGCCCCTTGGGTTGGCTAGCAGCGAGGCTCTCCTCTCTCCCCCATGCATGGACGGTTAGTGTAGGATGTCGTGTCTGTGCTGGGGCACCGAGCTTGAGTGGGGTTCAGCGGCGCGGCCCAGGCCGATGCTCCGGTGGCACACACATGGTGGCGATGCGGCGAGTGTGTGGCTCCCGCTCGGTGAATCAGGTGCAGACAGCTCAGTCGGGATTCAGTTGATGGTGTGTCCTCGTCGCGTGTGTTGGCGTGCGTATGGCGACTGGACTAGGTGTGGTGGGCGATACTGAACTGCAACCGGTGTCTCTTGGTAGTGGCGCCCGACGTGCTTGAATAGGGTACTTCAGCGCTTCGGCGTGCGAGTATTTTCGGGTGATGCATGACCAACACCTCATCGGCATGGGGCGGCGACGGGCTTAGGCCTGACATGGGCAGGCCACGGGGGCGGGGTGGCGCGCGGTTTGTCGGAGTCCAACTATGTAGATCTAGGGTCAGGGTGGAAGGTGGCGCTGGTTGGACGGGCTCCGGTCTATTGAGGCCTACAACACCAGTGCACCCTTTCCGGGCTGCCCCCAACGACGATGTTTGCTAACTCCGTGGATCTGTGCCCCAGACGAGGTAAGGGTTCCTGGAAACATGTGTTGATGTGGCCACTCATGACTGTGGCGGCGCTTCAGCACGACGGTTTCACTCACTCACTGGTCGTGTCAATGTCGAGGCTTCGGTGACCAGGTCCCCAGGCGGCGGTGGTGTGTTTGTCTTGGATGTCGGTGACGGCCCTAGATGGTGAGTCTGCACGATTGGCTCTAGGTGGGTAGCATGGTAGCTGTGGTGGCGCCTCCTTTTGGCTATGTGTAGGGGAGGGGTGGAGTGTGTCCCTAGTGTCATCGGAGCTTTAGCGGTGGCGAGCCCTTAGTCTGTATCTAGAGGCTTGATGCGGGCGTCCCTCCGCCTTCGTGGGGTGGGTCGACAACCTTGAGTTCACGAGGGGCATCTTTGTGGGTCTGGGCGAAAGCTCTGCGCTCCGGCACCGATAGCGGCAGCACCTACCACTACAAAAAAAAGACACATCCATGACATTTTGGGCCGAACGAAATTTTTTCTGTCATACATATGACACTTCTATGACGATAATTGTGACAAAACCTGGTATCATCATAGATGTGGTGGGCTCCTCTTTCTATGACAAAAAATCATGACAGAAAATGGGCTTTTCGTCCTGGGCGGGCCGGAGACACAGCTGCATGACATTCTTTGGGCCGTCTATGACGGAAAAAACTGTGGTAGAAGCGAGGGGGAGGAAAATTTCGGGAAGTTCCCGGTTACGGTGGGAGGTCGGGGGCCGAGCGATGCGCGTTTCTCTCGTACACTACGCGCGTGTGTGCGAGGCGTTGGCTCTAACTGAACCCGAGCAAGGCATTGGGCTCTAACTGAACCCGAGCGATTGCACTGCAGGCTACGCATTACTGAACCTGAGCGATCGATCGATGGCTGTTAACTGAACCCGATCGAGCGATTCCTTCGCTACTGCTGCTAACTGAAGCCGATCGATGCTGCCTCTAGATGAACAGTGAGCTTGCGGGGGCGGGGGGTGGATGAACAGTTCCCGGTGGGGATGGATGAACAGGACCCCGTGGTGTTGCCTCTGGATGAACATGACCCCGATCGATCGAGCCGGTTGGGGCTGGATGAACAGGACCCCGTGGAGGGCTGGATGAATAGGACCACCCCATGGAGGGCAGGATGAACAGTAGACGGTGGAGGGCAGGATGAACAATAGCCCGTGGAGGGGTGGTTGAACAGGAGCCCGTGGAGAGGGCTGGTTGAACAGTAGCCGGTGGAGTAGCGCGCGGTGGAGGCTGGATGAACAGGAACCCATGGATGAACAGTCGCAGGTGGAGGCTGGAGGAGGTCGAAGGTGGATGAACAGTAGCTCGTGGAGGCTGGAGGGGGTCGACGGTGGAGATGAACAGTATCCCATGGAGTCCCGTTTTGCGGTACACCGCACCCTTTCCGATGAACAGGACCCCCGTTTCGACCCTAGCACTCCAACACAAGTCTGTTACCTCCATTTTGCGGTACGCCACACCCCTCCCGATCAATAGGACCCCGTTTCGACTGTAGGAGGTCCGTTTCCTCCGTTTTGCGGTACACCAGACCCCTCCCGATGAACAGGATCCCGTTTCGAATGTGGCCGATCGAACACAAGGCCGTTTCCTCCGTTCTGCGGTACGCCAGGCCTCCTTTCCATCGCATGTTCCGTCCAAGCCCTCCCGATGAACACGACGCATTCCGTTGCCTCCCCATGAACATGATGCATTCTGTTGCCTCCCCATGAACACGATGACGACGCTATTTCTCCGTTCCGACCCAGCCATGTACACGAGCCCTGGCCATACGTATGCGCGAGTAGGCGTTCGAGACCTCGCCCGTATATACACATATGTGGCCGTATTTTCTTTCTTGCACCCTGACTGTTGTACGTACGTGTAAATGCTACGTGTGCGCCTCTACTACGACACGTGCGCACCTCTACTACGACACGTGCGCGCCTCTACATCGACCAGTATGTACGTATACGTTCGCGACCAGAATGACAACGCTACGTACGCTTCGACCAGGTGGGTCCCGACTGTCAGACACTTCCTTGCCCGTAAAGATGTAGCTGGACGGTCCCAGCAATCAGGGGGCGAATCGTTTTTTTGCCCGGATGCACTTCCTTGCGTGCGAAGATGTAGCTGGTGGGTCCCAGCAGTCAGGGAGAAACATTTTTTTCGCGAAATATGGTGGCCCGTCCGGTGGGTCCCGCTGTCAGGTGAAGGAATAATTATTTTGCACGTAATAAGGAGGCACTTCCTTGCTGCGGCCGTGGACCCAGCTGTCACTCTCTCCACGTACAGTCCACGTCCGATGGAAGCCGTTCCTTGACCACGTTGACCATGCCACGCCGAGAGCACCAGGTCGGTGGATGACGGCGAGGCCTAGGAAGGGGACGACGCAGAGCCGGGGAAGACGCGGCAGTGGATGCCCACGCGTAGAGGAGTACGAGGGTTCACTCGTTCGCTGCGATGTGAGGCTGTCGTCGCCGCAGAATAACATGGGATGTGGGTGAGTAGAGGGATGGCCTGGTCAGCGGTGGGAGTAGTAGGGGGCGGTGAGGCCTCCGCCGCATCGCAGCCGGCCACGGGAGGCAGGAGCACGAGGCACGATCGGCGCTGGTTTTGGCGGCTGGAGCAAGAAGACCAGAAGTTGAAGAAGCACTACGGCCGTTGGATGGACATCGTACGGTCACTGAGCTAGAATCGTGCATATTGACTAAGTTGACAAAGCCCTCCGTCCCCGTCAACATAGTAGGCCCACAAGTCAGCCTGCCACTATACTGGGTCCCAGCTAACAGGGGGAGTATTCATATTTTGTGCGTAATAAGGAGACACTTCCTTGTGTGCGAAGATATAGCTGGTGGGTCCGAGCTGTCAGCGGCGGTAACATTTTTTTCATGAAATACAGAGGCCCTTTCGGTGTGTCCCTGATGTCAGGTGGAGGAATCATTATTTTGCGCGTAATAAGGAGGCATTTCCTTGCGTGCGGCCGTGGACCCAGCTGTCGGCCTCTCCACGTAAAGTCCACTTCAGATGCATGTCGGTCGTTGACCACGTTGACCAGGCCGGGCCGAGAGCACCAGGGCGGTGGATGAAGGCGAGGCCTAAGAAGGGAACGACACGGAGGCAGGGAAGACTCGGCAGTTGTTTCCCACGCGGAGGGGAGTACGACTATACGAGGGTTTACTGGTTCGTCTGCCGTCGCCGGAGAATAACAGCAGGTGTGGGTGAGTAGAGGGATGACTAGGCCAGCGATGAGAGTATGGTGGGGCGGTGAGGCCTGCACGGCAGCAGAGCCGGCCACGGGGAGGAGGGAGCAGGCAGTCCCGCCGGCGCCTGTTTGAGCGGCTGGAGCAGGAAGAGCAGACATTAAAGAAGCACGACGGCCGTTGGATGGTCATCCAACAGTCACTGCTTGTGCATCAACCTTTTTTTAGGAAAGCCTCAAATCTATGGAAAACAGCATACAACCCATCTGCCATTATTTCTAATAATTTACAGCCCATTTGCTAATTATTAATGTTTTTTGGAGCCCATATTTTTTTCGTTAGCATTACAGCCCATATTGTGGCCACGGTTAAAAATTTATACGAAATTTTGCATATTTCGGTGCGGTCCGAACTGTTTTTAACCCCGAAATTTCGATTCACATTCAAACTGATTTTAAAAATAAATGTATATCAATATAAAATCCAACAAATTTTCCACGCATAAAAATTAATGTAATTTCAGATCTTGAAATGAAGAAAAGATATTTGAAACTAATTGCCGGTTTGATGTGTTTTAAAAATGTACAACCCATTTCTCATTACTGACGGGCCATTTTCTCGGTCAGCCGAATGAAAGCTCTCCTTGTTTTGAAAGATTTGCAGCCCAATAGGTCTGACAAAGCGACTTACTTCACAAATCACAAAAAAACTGGGCTGTGGCCGTGGACCCAGCTGTCAGCCTCTCCACGTACAGTACTCTTCCGATGGAATGTCGTTGACCATGTTGACCACGCCGCGCCGAGAGCACCAATGCGGTGGACGACGGCGAGGCCTAGGAAGGGGACGACGCGGAGCCGGGGAAGACGCGACAGTGGATGCCCACGCGGAGAGGAGTACGAGGGTTCACTATTTCGGCTGCGATGTGAGGCTGCTATCTTCGCAGGGCCTGGCTAGCGGTGGGAGTAGTAGGGGGTGATGAGGCCTCATCGGCAGCACAGCCGGCCACTGGAGGCAGGAGCAGGCGGTCTCCCCGACGCTGGTTTGGGCGGCTGGTGCAAGAAGAGCAGCGATTGAAGAAGCAGCAGGACCGTTCGATTCAAATCCAACGGTTACTGCTACTAGAATTGTTTGTTGACTAAGTTGACAAGCCCTGCGTACGCGTCAACTTAGTAGGCCCACAGGTCAGCCTCCCAACCGGTGCGCCCCAGATATTAGTGGGAGGAATCATTTTTTTCGCGTAATAAGGAGGCAGTTGATTGCGTGCGGCCAGGCCAGCGGAAGGAGTATGGTGGGCCGGGGAAGCCTGCCCGGCATCACAGCGGGCCACAAGAGGAGGGAGCAGGCAGTCCCGCCGGCGCTAGTTTAGGCGGCTGGAGCAATTAGATCAGAGATTGAAGAAGCACGTCGGCCGTTGGATGGACATCCAACACTAAATGCTGCTAGAATTGTGTGTTCACTGACAAAGCCTTGCGTAAGCAAGTCAACCTCGAAATCTGTAGCGTGTACAGCCCATTTGCTATTATTTTATAATTTTTACTCATTTTCTAATTCATATGAAATTTATTGCAGCCCGTTTTTCATTTTCAGAATTGCTGGCCATTTTCTGGTCAGTACCAGAGTCAAAAAATTAACTAAATATGTGGGAAATTTTGAAAATTCGCAAATTTTTGCTGAGGAACAAAATATTCTTAATCCAAAAATTAATAGCCATACTAAAACAAATTTAAAAATAAATTAATACTATGTCATGTTAAATCCAATGAAATACGTATAAGATTTCAGTGAAGAACAAAAACAAAAAAAGAAACTTATATCCTATTTGCTATAATTTTTTTGGAATTTTCAACCCCTTTTGATAGTACTTTTAACAGACATTGACCATACTCTTAAGCCAGGCCGGAATGCATCCCTCCTCGTCTTGAAAGATTTGCAGCCCAGTAATTCGGAGAAAACAAATAGGCCTAGCTTGGGTATTCTTAAAAAAGAAATACTGGGCTATCTATTTTCCCAAAGAACTGGTGCATGAGCATTTAGCTTTATTTATTTACTTATTTATGTTTAGGGGACCATGAGCATGTACCTGGGCCGGATTCATGTGAGAGCCTCCCTTCCAGTTAATTATGGGCTTCTCTATTGGGCCTTCATCAGTGGGCTGCATGTTATCAATAAGTGGAAAATGTGTTCCGAGTTTTGAAAAAAAATGTGTTTCGTACGATAAATAGTATGCGCTACGTATGGTACGGGGCACTAAAGGATCGAACCGTGCAACGACTTCCAAAACATTGTGTTTGTCATTCTAACAACACATTTATTCAACCAATAGACAAAATATACGACTGGTTGTACATTGAAAACAGCAGCAGCAACAACCAGGGCTGGGGGTGCAACAGAAGCAGTAAGCAGGCCAGAAGAGTGAAGACGCAGCTCTCTCTTTCAAACCAAATATCAGCCATCATTACAAAAGGGCTACCAAAAAAGAATAAGTGTATGCATGAAACTAAATAAAGATCCTACTACACTAAGTGTACGCATCTAACTAACTGGCTCAGTTAGACGTTACTATTTATGAAGCTATGGAGATTGGCTGACGGCTTGAACCATATGTGTGCCTGACGGGGGAAACTCCAGCCAGCAGGTCGAAGTATGATACTTGCGACCCTCTCTCCTACTTTGGGCTGCAGAGCGTGGTGGCACATATCAGGGTATGGTGCATGTAGCATGCAGAGACGCATGATACGCTGTGTAAACATAGTTTTGCCTGATGAACGAAACCGCGCTGCCATCATGATCCTTGCCGTCGGTTATCTCCTGGTTAATTGGATAATTCAGTCCGGCAAACAGAGAGCGTGTACCAAGGCTACTTACCAGCCTCCAGTCAAAAATTCCTGAAGGCCCAGAGAAGCTGGGATCCTGCTCAAAGACCTTGCAGTGACTGTGATTGTATTTCGCAAAACAACACGTCCGGTACGTGCGAACGATCATCAATCTTTCGCCATCGTCTGATCGAGCCAGGAACCACCTGCAACTGCCATGCCGCTTTTCTTTGAAAGGTTCTGGGATTAGGAAGGATAGGGACACCGGGCAGCCTACAACATCATATCAAGTTGGAGTCAAATAAAAAAGGGCTCTTGGTTTAGTCAATCTTAAGAACAGCATGTTATGAGCATGAATAATTTTTCAGAAAATGTTGACAGTAATGTAAGCAAGCCATCATGATATCATAGGAAAGTAACATACTATTGTAACAGCCGTTTGTAGCGATGACTGGAGTAGGCCAGCCATAGAAGGAGTCGACAGCGTAAATGAGGCCCTTGTGTTCAATGGCATCAGAGAACCATGGAGGATGTATGATCCTGTGATGGACGTGCAGATTTATCCACTTACCGCAGTGACCTGTCAGATAGGGGAGACTGCGGTTGAAGAACGCAATTAGCCTGAAGTCTTTATAATTCGCAGATCTTGTGGGCACTTGGCAGATTACAACCTTGAGCAAATCAAACTTGGTATCATGTTGGCTACTGTAAGATTCCGAGTATTCTGGGCCGCGGTGCCAAAGCAGTGCAGTGTTAATCGAAGGAAGGGGGATCAATCGCCGGGTGTAGACCTCCACGAGCATCCAGTTGCCGCGACCGTCGAGGAGCACCATCCAAGACGTGTTCATGCCGACCCGGTACATACCGTTAATGTAGTTTAGGCTGACGGGGATCGGATCGCAGTCAAGGGGGTTGATGCTCGCCATCCTATGATCGTTATGCTGTGTGACACGCCGTTTCTGAAGATCAGGCAGCATCAGCAAGCAAGGAGCTGGCTTAAAAAGCTCCGGCCTGAGGGCTTTGAGTAAATGGTACAGCCCCGACGAGCACGCGGCGAGCGGCATGGTACTGAGGTTGTCCACACGCGAAACAATGAGCTTGATTACCTTTGTGGGGAGCGAATTCCAGCCACTCTTTCGGCGAACGTTGCTCGGTTCTGCCATTGTTAGTGCTTGGATTTCGGACAAGGGGGGAGGCGCCTTAGAGGGGATGGAAAATTGAACGAGATTATGTGCGGACAAAGATGGAGAAGCGAATATGTGCTGCGGGAAGTGGACAGGTGATGATGACTACAATACGCCGCTTGACTTACGAGACACATACCAGCAGCGTAGGGTCATGTCGATGCCAGACAACTTGTTTGAGTGATCACAATACTGGTACTCCCTACAATACTATGCCCTAACTTGCTTGAGTAGAGTAGTAGAGTAGGACTCTGCTCTACTACTAGCACCGGAGGAGTAGTATATTCTAATCTAAAATAGTTACAAACTTCAATGCTCGAGCATGGAATGACTACGAATCGTGCTCAAAGACCGTGTCTACGTGGTGTTTGGACATGGGCGACAACCTCAACGCCAACGATGCAGCTCCCGTTGCATCGTATGTGTTTCTGTCCTTCCTGTTCGAAATCGTGGTAAAATTCATGTTTCTACTTTGTATCCTACTACTATGCTAGTCCACATGATTAGTTGCGAACGGCGACTTCTTCCCCGACCTCGGCAACCTCGTCGTCAACGACATGGGCGACAACGTCAACACCGACAATCAGTGAGATACAGGGTGTAGGAAGCGGTTTGGGAATTTGCATGCCTTTCCAACCAGTGAGATACTCCGTACAAAGTACGACAGAGAAATAACCACAGAGAAGGAAGCTAAAAGTAAACAATCAAACAGGCATTTTTACTTTTGTTTTGCATTGAATCATTTCACAAGCTTGACTAGTGCTATTTTTCTACTTTTACAAAAACCGCATCGTAATGTTAAAACATGCATTTGCACGTACATAAGTAATAGTAGTACTCCCTCCATCTAGGTGTATAAGTCTTCCCTCCTTCTTGGTCACAGTGCACAACCGAAGATGACTTATTGACCTGGACGGAGGGAGTAGCACAGTCTGCAAACATATATCGAGAGAGACGTGTAGTGCGATAGTGGAAAAAAATTACTCGTATATGAGACCAGGTCTCACGGTTAGCGGGTGAGACCCGTCCTGATGGATGACACGTGGCTTTTAAGTGGGGGGTGGGGGATGCTTTGTGATTTGTGAATGTCACGTGTCATCCATCAGGATGGGTCTCACGTGAGACCTGGTCTCATAGAATTCTTTTCCTCCAATAGTATATAGTAAAGTTTGTGCTATATGCACGTACTTGCAAAATGCGTACGAATACACAAGGTTTCCAAACTTTCCCTTTTACATACTTAACTAAGGACACTAAAAATTCCTGAACGTTCGGAATTTATCATTTGCGTCCCAAAACTAATGAGATCACTTACGAAACAAAAATTATACTCCTCCTAAAAGGCACAGCGCTCGCAGGAGTGCTTGCGGCGCGCCACGAGTGCCCTGGTGCGCGGCCGTTTCCCAGCGCGCCGACACAACGCCTCTTCCTCAGCCTCACAACTCGCGAGGTGCTAACTGGCGGCTTGCCGGCGGGCGAGCGCGATCTCACCGGTGTGGTGATCCGGCACCAATAGGTACTCCTCCTTGCTGAAAGCGTGCACCAGGTCCATGTACCGCCAACCGTAGATGAGGCGCTTGGACCCGACTGCACTCAGGACGTCGGCACGGGCGTCCTCCGCCACCCTCACGGCCCTCGCACGAGCCTTCTGCCAAAGAGCCAATTGCCTGACTCTCTTGGACGCGACATAGGCCTCCCAGGCAGCTTGTTCCGCGGTGCGCTTCTCTTCCTCGGCCTTCTTCTCCGCCTCTATTTTGGTGCGCTCTGCTGGAGGCAAAGCCTCCCACAAGGCGACATCCATTTCTTTCCAAAGCTCCTCAAGGCTGGGGGGCTCGGCGGGCGGTGCGGTGTTCTCCTCATAGCGGGGAGCCGACGCGTCCTCCGGCGCGCGTGCTGGCGAGATTGGGAACACCGACGCATCCACCTCGACGCGTCATGGCGAGGAGCCGAACACCGACGCATCCTCCTCGACTAGTGGCGGCGAGGAATGAAATGGCGACGCGTCGCGTAGCGGCGAGGAGCGGAACACCGACGCGTCCTCCTCGACTAGTGGCGGCGAGGAACGGAATGGCGACGTGTGACCGTCCGCGCGGTGCAGCGAGGGGCTCCTAGGGCTTGGGAGGGGCGATGCCATGGTGGTCGACGTGAAAGGGAGGGGGAGGAGATAGCGATGAACGTGAACGTGAGGGGGAGGAGATAGCGATGTCGTGGGAGGCGCAATATTTATAGCGAGCAATGGCACACCTACGTAAGATATGGACTGGGCTGCACTGACTTAACTGCCAGTCCAGTTGCGTCACTGACATGTGGGCCAGACCCCTGTTGGGCCCATATGTCAGTGACCGAATGCACCTGCAGTTAAGTAACAACTACATGGGCATATTTGTTGGAGTAAATTACGGGGGAGCGAAGAGGTGGAAATATTGCTGGTCACAACGGATTGGACGAGCGTGGGGGAAGGAGAGCCATGCATGCAGATTTTTTCACACGGGGTGGAGTGGTGGGACCGCCTGAGGGAGAAGGAGAGTTTGGCAGGCATATTGTTTCACACATGGAGAGGAAAAAATTTGGAGACGAACGGGCTTCCTGCAGGTATGGGGAACGGTGCATAATAAGTCATTTTGCATGCTGGGCTAGGTATAGTCTAAAGTCATTAAACACAAACAGGCCCCACACATGTCCATATTTCAAGGTGCACTAAATTATTGCATGCGATGATTAAGGCTGGCCATAATGGTGGTATCTTAGCTGGTATCATGTACACGGGAATAACAAACATGCTGATGTGGCAAAGAATTAAAGAAGAGAGGGGGGTTAGAGTAACTAGAGTTCATGCATGCATTGGTAAACACATTTTTTGTGTGGAGAACGACAGCACTAGTTGAGTACTTTTGCAGACTTCAAAAACTATTCCACAATGTGTCAACATTCACAATGTCAAATCAATATTTTTACACTCACTATAAAACGTAGTTCTTATACTAGTACTAGTTGAGTACTCATTATAATTAGTACTCCCTCCGTCTAGGTGAGCAAGTCATCTTAGATTGTGCACTGTGACCAAGGAGGAGGGGAAAACAAGAGATATTAATGTTTATAATTAGTACTCCCTCCGTCTAGGTGAACAAGTCATCTTAGATTGTGCACTGTGACCAAGGAGAAGGGAAAATGAGAGATCTTAATGTTTATTCGCTAATTAATAGCATTGCATGCAATGAACTAACCACTGCATGTCGTGTTTGGTAGTCTCAAGTCACTAAAAGCATGCACACCCACATCTTCTATTGGTTGATATGTCAAGAAACAAGAAACGAGGTAGAAGTTAATGCATCGCGCCTAAGACTAGCCACAATGGATAGTAACATACACATATCCCTAGACTATGTTACTACCTTCATAGTGGGTAGTAACTTAAGTGTGGTAACATGCAAAGATTCATTTATTAGGTTATAGACTCATATTGCATTGGGACATGTGATGTTACAGTAACTAGCTAAGTTACTACAATTACCTCTCTCTTCATTAACTCATTGCCACATAAGCAAATCTGTTGAGTTGGACTCGATGTTACTGCTGAAGTTACTCCCACTGTGGCTAGTCTAAGTGTTTTGGGAGTATTGTAGATATTGATATTTTTAGTATAAATTTGGTCGTGGGATTTCATTGATGCCTGTCAAAGCGTTGACAGGTCTGCTATGCGTGACCTGAAGATGAAAGCGTTGAGCATCTCGAAATTGATTAACAATCTTCAATTGTCAAAGATTAGCCGTTCGACCAATAAGGTGGCACACTTAATCGCTAAGTATAGCTTTGACAATAGATTAGATGGTATTCTTGTAAATGACGTACCGCCCTGTGTGGTGAATATTGTATCGAATGAGTGTACTGGTGTGGCTGGTTAATTAATATAAGGTGGTGTTCAAAAAAGTATAAATTTGGTCAAACACTTTGCAAACGGTTGACGGGAGTAAAAAGGACTAGAGGGAGTATCATGCACGCGGAGTAGGCAAAAAAATTGCTTGTCTAAAAAAAGGCAAAAAAAATTGCTCATTTATAGCCGGTCGAAGTCTCAAAGGGCGCGCCCGCGCGAGGGAGGCGAAGATCATGGGAGGCGCGACGTTTGACGGAATTAAGTGAAGTTACATTCACGCGCTGGCATGGTGTGCGAACAGGCAGAAGCTATACCGTCAGGCCTATGATATGGGTCTAGTAGACATGACATCTAGTGGGTCCCGCATAGTTCTCGAGAACCCTTTGGGGGCTTGCAGCCGTTTATCCACCGGGCAAGCCAGCAACCCCACGCCGTTCGCATGCCCTACTCGTCCCCGTCTTCTACCTTACAACAGTTCGCTCCCAGTCGTCCGTCCTTTCACATTAGTTCGCTCCCAGTTTTTTGTGTGGGGTACAACAGTTCAGCTTCTCCTAACCCTCCTCCAAAATCCATGGCCTCCCAAATCTTCATGGTCGCCGTTGAGTACCAGGTTAGAGCCACCACCGGCGATCAGTTCATCGTCATCTACACACGTGGATCCGATATGGTGAAAGCATGGCTTGCTCGCTTCCTACGCATGTTCAACAGTTCAACGGATGAGTGGGTCGTTGGGCTAGATGTTGAGTACACCACAGTCCTGAGACGAGAGAAGGATCTAAAGGACTAAGAGAGGAAGAAGCCCGCCGTGATCCAGGTTTGCGTACATAACATTTGCTTGGTCTACCACATATGCCATGCCGACGTTGAGTGCCAGGATTTTAAGAACTTCCTCAAGGACAGAAGAGTGAAATTCATTACTGTAGGCTTTAAGAATGATAGTGACGTCCTGCGTCGGATAGGTCTCGTTGTAGGCCAGCCCTTCAATCTCCAGAAGGCCAGCCTGGTGTCCCCCTCTCAACCTTCAATGCTGAGCCTGGCAGCATCCATGATTGATCCTTCGTATGCTACACTGAAGAAACCTCATCACGAGTTTCATCATGCATGGGAGTCGAAGACATTAGATGAAGATCACATCCTGTATGCAACAATGGATGCCTACCTTTGTTTAAATATCTACAAGGATTGAATGAAGAAGCAGAGCCCAGTTTCCGGCTCAAGCAAAGAAGCATCAGCGAAGAGGAAGAGGAAGAGGGACGAGGACGAAGTCGAGGATGTGGACTCGGACTCCAAGTAGGTGGTAGTGCCGTCGCTCATGCTGGTTCTACTGCAGTGTCAAGCGGACTAGTTGCTTATTAGTTTATTTTAAAGGGTGTGTTGTGCTGAGGCCCCAGCAGAACTATGGGGCTGTTTGGATTGTGACTATCTTTGCCATATGTTGCCACATGATTTTTGCCACATTTGTCACACTTGCCTTACTTGAGTTGCTCAAATTGTTAGCCATACTTTGGCTTGCATAAGGTAATCTTGCCACACTTTTTGTGTCTATGACATGTGGGGTTCACTGCTCATAAAAAATTCCTTGTCTCAAGTATGGCTAGAACCAAACAACTACCTAATTTGGTCAAACTTGCCTAAGGTTAGGTGTGGCAAAGTGTGGCAATCTGTGGCTAGGAACCAAACAGCCCCTATGTTTATGTTCTTTCTCATTATTTGAACTCTTTAGTGCGTACAGTAGTCCCTCCGGTCCTTTTTACTTTGCATATTACAATTCTCTAAAGTCAAACTTCACAAAGTTTGACCGTATTTACATGAAAAAATATCAACACCTGCCATGCTAAAGTTATATAATATGAAACTTTAAGTCATGACACATCTAGTGGTATTGATTTCAGATTGTGAATGTAGGCACTTTTTTCTATAAAATTGGTCAAACTTTATGAGGCTTGACTTCAGTCAAATCTTATATGCGAACTAAAAAGGACCGGAGGGAGTACTAGTACTATGTCTTACTACTGTTCTTCTTGCAGTTGGTACTACTGCTCGTATCTTCGTGTTCCTACTGTACTTAATACGTTCGTACTAGTAGTATAATTTGGGTTAGTCGATTTGTGAAAGAAGTTCGACGGAGTGAAGGAAGAAGACGGAAGAAGAGGTGGAAGAAGCCCTTCTAGCCATCCATGTTGCATCAAACGGCTCACATGAGTCGACTGACCCAAATTGCTCCTTCAGATTGCAGAATCCACATGGCATTCAAGGTCTCGAAGGTAGATTCCGCGTCCGCACCCGGTTTGCGGGCTCGACATGCGCGCGACCGGCTTCTGCCGCGACAGCCACCATGTGCGCCTCCTACGCGTGGACGGAGACGACAATGACACGCTAGTTCCTCCTCGCCGGCGTGCTGGAGCACGCGCTCGTCCTCCTCTTCGTACGCTGCGTGCATAGACAATGGCTCCACCAGCTGCTCGCGTGCTTGGCAGCACGGCGGCATCGCGAGGAGGGACTGCAGACGACTTGAGCGGGCGAGCCTTCGGCTTCATGGCACAGGGATGGGGCGACACGGCGGTGATGGGCGAGAAATTGTTGGCCGGAGCAGGCGGGCATCGGCATGCGCAACGGCGGCGACATATTGATGAGTGCGCGTGTGGGAGCTTACTTTAGTTTTATATATAAGGTTGGTCAAACTTTAAAAAAACCGTACTAGTACACGTAAACATTAGACTTAGGTAGCGCTTTTATTAGTTACTAGCTTATGTTCTTGCCCATTGTGACCAGCCTTAGTACCACGACCACGATACGTAATCCTGTTCAAGCGCGTGAACCGCGGCCGCGCGGTCGATCGAACGGTGCGTCACTGTGTCGCGCTCGAAGAACATCCACCGAACCTTTTTGTGTGTGTGTGAAAACAATCCTTGAATATTACTCAACTTTTTTTCCTGTGAAAAAGTTCTTGATGCTGCAATATTTCCATATATTTGAATTTAGCTCCAGTTCGTGTTTATTTGGATTTGGACGTTTTAGGTGCACCCTAGTTTTTTTAATACTGATTTTGTGTGTGTGTGACTGAGAGAGAACGTGTGTATGTGTCCATATATGTGTTGTGGCGGAAGGGCAATGTGGAGACGGTGTGCGTGTGATACAGACATGGAGAGGTGTGAATGTGCAAATGATCGTGCATGAGTGAGACATAGACAGATGCCGATATGTTGTGTATACATGAGAGAACGGTCTTCTAGTTTACTTGTGTGTGTGTGTGTGTGAGAGAGATAGAGAGAGAGGGAGAGGGAGACAGAGAGAGGAGCATCCGTAACACAACAACCATCTCTCTCGATTTGTCCGTCCCTCGCATGGTCGCATGCAACACATGCATCAACGCGCACATTTTGACACCCTCGCCCGGCCCCTGCCCATCTCAAGGCCCGCACAATCTCTTCGTGAATACCCATTTCTCTCCTTAGGTTTTTTTCTCTCAATATCTGACACACACACACGCACACATAGAGAGAGACAAACGCAGCACAACACACACACACACACACACTCTCCCGGGCACACAATTCATCCCCATCCAAGGTTATACGGCGACCACTCTTGCTTGTGCTTCTTTGCACCCCAACATACACAAAACCTCAATCTTCAAAGAGGGCAACGAGCAGATCGAAGACGGCGACCACACCGCGCTAGAGAATGCGGGGTCATTTGGAAGCAGGGTGATGTGACAACGGCTGACTGACTCATCCCCCACCTCCTCTCTCTCTCTTGCACAAAATTACCAATCCCTCTCTCCGCCGCACAAAATTGTCAATCCCTCAACCCACGAGATCCTTCCCCTCTCGTCCATGTTTTTCCTGCTCTCTCATCAAACATGTTGTCTCTTCTCCTTCCACGTATATAGAATCCAGATGCACACGCATCTCATGTATATTACATGTATGCATCTTTCTCACAGACCTAACTTCTTCCTCTCTCTCTTTCTCTCTCTATCTCTCTCTCTCTGTCTCGTTAGGTTTGTCTCCTACTCTCTCATCCACATACATACAATCTTTCCCTCCCTATCTGCTCCATCTTCAAAATCTCTCCCTGCACGTTTCATTCACACATTGGGATATGTCAAAATGTTGCTTCTATAATGGCTGATGTAGAGTTATGTTTGTTCTTGTTGCATCCTATAAAGTAATAACTATGAAATGCATTTAGATTCTCATTTGACTGGGATTATGTGAGTCTGAGCATGTTGTGAAGTACTATAGACCTTGTATACATCTTGGGATTCGACAATGA
Organism: Triticum dicoccoides; assembly: GCF_002162155.2. Classification (NCBI taxonomy): domain Eukaryota; kingdom Viridiplantae; phylum Streptophyta; class Magnoliopsida; order Poales; family Poaceae; genus Triticum; species Triticum dicoccoides. Next base: position 201,691,863 of record NC_041382.1, read on the forward strand.
TTGTAACTATTGAATTGTATAGACCATTACATTTGAAGTCAATAGCCTAATATATTTATTTCACAATTTCAACAAATGATTAGTTCACTACAAACTAAGAAAATAAATGTGTACTCCCTCCGTATTTATTTAAGTTCGCGTATTAGCATTGGTCAAAGTCAAGTTTTGTAAACTCTCAGAAAGCTTATAACAAAAAATATTAACATATACAATAACAAATAAATATCATTAGATTAATTATTGAATGAACTTTCACATCATACATATTTGTTATGGTAAATGTTTATATTTCTCTATAAACTTGGTCAAACTTTAGGAAGTTTGACTTCGGTCAAACTTAATATGCAGAGTTTACTACTACTACTCGCTAGTTGCTTAGCCGAATCGCTCAACACGCCACACGGGGAGTCCAGTGTCACAAAATTTTGAGGTCGGCGGGAAAATCTCCCGCGACTCTGATTCGAGCAGTGGGAAGTTACCATCGTAGCCTTCGGAACAGGCCTACGGATGACGCTTAGTAGGGGGCTGTTTTCGTAACTTCAGGTTCACCCTACCCAGCCAACCCCACCCCGGCACGCAGAGTAGTACACCTGAATACTCCCCAATTTCTATCCCCACCGCAAAATAGACTTCTCCACGGCACCGCAGCCTTCATGCTCCTCCCCTTTACATCGGCGCACTCGTCCGCCGCAACGCATCTGCCTAATCGACGACCTCGTATGCCGCACTGGAGCCGGTCCACCGTCGTCGTCGTACACGGAGCCTCTTCCCCGGCATCGTCTTCCACGGTCTCGTATCTGCTTCCCGGAAGCCGATGCCAAGCGCAGAAGTACCACCGCCGTGGACAATGAACTGACTCCCATTGCCGACCATGACTCATAGAGGCCGCCGCGACCATCGTTCTCCTCCTCGATTGGTAATGTGTGTATTGAATCACTTAGCAGTACATGTGCAGTTCCAATTTTGTTCATACCTACCCTTCAAATTTCATGGGTGCTATTGTTCCCATAAAAGTAATTGGTTATAGGCTCCATTGTCCAACAAAATATCAGCTTATAATTGTGCGTCGCTCCTATATCGCGCTCTGCTTGGGTAGGTTTTTCATCGGCAACCAGTAGTGTGGCAAATGATGGAAAGGTTTTTAGAACTAGCAAAATGCCCATGCATTGCACGCATCAAGATGCATTTGTATGAGTAGTTTATCTTGTTGGAGATGCTCTAACATGGCAGACAAGTGCTTTAATGTTGCCCACAAGATGCGCGAGTATTACTAGTAGTATATTTTTCTTGCCATGTTGAGATTTTAAAACCACGAGTGCGAACATGCAGAGGAGCAATGAAGATCAAACACGGGATATTCGGGACATCTTCAAGGAGCGTGGCAAGTTAAAGAGGAGCTGCACCGAATCTGTAAAATGAGCTTTGGTAAGTAACACCCTTTCAATTACTTCCGTGTAGCCTTGTGTTCTTCGATGTGTATATGTTGTAGTTTCTGTTTCTCTTAAGCGTGGTGTTTTTCGATGTGTAATAAGAAGAGTCTTAATCGTCCTAATGCTTTTGTTTTTAGCTTGATGTAGGAAGTGGGTGTTCTCACCTTGTAGTCTGTTTTTATTTATTTATTCCTTTTGCATTCACTTCTCCGAGTTCTGTTTATCTGACTTCTACTAAATGGATCTAGGTTGCTCTGAGTATTAATCTAAAAAAGAAGTAACTTCATGTCAGGATGCAGTTCCTGCGAGGAGGGAAGTATGGTCAACCTCGAGATCATGTTTCCAAAATGAGGCTCGATTACACACAAGGTGCCAGTTCCCTAATGATGTTGGATTAGACACAAGGTGCAAATTCCCAGATGATGTCGGATTACACACAAGCCAGGTGGAGTCATCATCTGTTCATGTCCTCATGGCATTAGTAAAGGCTGAAAGAAAGCGCGCAGCAGCCCTTGAGAATGTAGCTGAGTTCCTGAAGAAGCTAAAAGAGCAATCAGATGCTCTCTTCACCCAAGCCAAAGAAGAGATGGAAGAAGCCATAAATAAGCTAGCAGAGGCAGAGCAGGCTAGGCGTCTCCTACTATCTAAAATTGTTGTCAATACAAAATTTCCTTCATAATAGCTAGGTTCAAATGTTTATTCAGTCAGCATGCCTGTTGTGATGTCCGTGCATCTACTGATGTGGCACAAAATGTTTTTTTTCGGGTCATGTAAAAACAGCAATTACTTTACAAACAATAACAGACGAAGCATTGGACATGGTATAGTTCACATGCAAGCCCGACATTCCAAGTTCAACTTCCACATCAAACTCATGTTCACAGATATCTGTACATTCATACATAATGTCCACAACCATGATTCACTTCAAAGCCAAAAATGTGAGGACAGTTATAAATAAAGAAAATCCTCTACTAGTTCCAGCTACCAGTGCGAGCACAACAAGTCAAGACCATGCGTAAATTAATTATATTGTAGTCATTTTTTGTGTTCTAAAATGCATGCCGGCTCGCTGAAGGACGTGTTGCCAGCACAGGCGTGGATTCAATGAAGGCAGGCGGGGCAGTCTTAAGCTGGTTGCACGCGGCGAGGAGGCGTGCTCAGCCGGGCCTGCAGCGAGTGCGGTCCTCTTGGCCGGCGCGCCGGTTCAATGCCTGCGCTATGAGTCGCGGCCGTGTCAGAGCAATCACTCCCTCCAGTCCTTTTTTGTTTGGGTATAACAAAATCTCGTTTTCCATTCATATTTTAGTGGTAGGAGTTGTGCGTGTGTGTCTGTGAGAGAGAGAGAGGGGAGACGGTAGTCGGGGTTGTCTGATCGGTAAACAAATGAATAATGTCAGTCTGTGATGGAGACGAAAAGGAGACCGCAACAAATGTTGTGTCTACAGGAGAGAGATAGAGAGAGTAATTTTAGTGGTATGAGTCATATGTAGAGACATATAGGGTGTGTGCGAGAATCCCATAGAGAGAAAGACAAAGTGAAAGACGAGTGGAGACTCTGTGTTTGGTGGTGAAAAAGAAAGCTTAGGTACCGAGTGATACCAGAGAACAGTAGAGACGTGAGAGATAATGAAAACCGTGTAATTTATAATGATAGGGAGAGTGTGACACTTCTCAAGGGAGAGTGTGACACTTCTCAAGGGAGACGTCGAGAGACCATGTTTGCGAGGATAGGAGCAACATGAAGTCAGCGTACGGGTGAGCTGGAGAAAAGAGAGTGATAGCTACCTGAAGGAGCATGCATGCGAGAGAGATGGGCGTGGAAGGAGTGAACAAAAAAGGATTCAAATATTTGAATTCGAGATGATGATACATGTAATCCATACTCAAACCAAAATTGATCTATCAAACATGCATACTCATATAAATTCACGCACATCTATGTTATTTAATATGTAGATATTACTGATTCATACATTTTAGTAGAACATAATTTGGTTAAATTTTTTCGAATTCAACCTTAAGATTTCAAGATTGTTGTATTTGTAGATCATATTATACATATAAAGGAGCAGAATTCTTTGTTGTGCTTTTGAAAGTATATATATATAAATGATGTATATAGAATGTAATTCCAATTGAAAATGGATCCCACCCGAAAAAAATAAAATACAAACAGGATTCGAATTGAGTTAGCACGGTAAACGTGCACTCTGCAAAATTTGAACGAAGCGGGGAAAGTCGCAGTAACCGTCCAAAACCAAAATCTGCGTGATGGAAATCACTACTGCCTATCCCTGCCACGCAAAGCCTATATGCTGGATTTCTATAGGTTTTGATAGGGGTAGGTTTGTAATTTCACTCAAACGTGACGTAACCGCCTCTCGCCCGGATTCATACACGGTGGGCGCCAAAACACAGTGTGTCCTCAGCTGAAATCGACTCCCTCCTCGATTCATAGTCATACATGGCGGGCGCCAAAAACAAACTCTTGTCGGCAAATATTCGGTGTATGCGAGGTTACCGTCCTATCCCCGACTGACTAGTATTGCTGTGATGTAGTAGAAATTTGAAACGGGGGCTAAGTTTGTAAATTTCCTCGCATTTGAGACAAGTGCGCCCTGAATACATGGTTTCCCCCTTCCTCTCTACCTCCCTTTTCCCCATTCGTACTCCGTGGGCGCCAAAACACCCTCTCCACCCCACCCTCCTCCGTCCGCCGCCGTCCGCCACCCCATCCACTGCCGTCCTCCTCCACCATGTCGGAGCTGATACCCCGACGTCGCCGTCCATTACAAGAGATCGACCTCTCTCATCCACGGCTTCGGACCGGGATCCTTACATCTCGTCCTCTCGCTTCATCCCCGTCGTCGTCCACCTTGCCGGCGCCGCTCCTATGACCGTCTCGTCCACCGCGCCCCGCCGCCATCGTCTACCCTCCTAGATCTTCTTCCACGCCGCCGACAGCCATCGCTACCGCAACACTGTCAAATTCTCAGCAGATGCCTACGCGGCACCGCACCGGAGGCGGTACTCTTTCGTATCTGCTCAACTTATTTATCGCAACAAGAAAATAGATCGCCACTACTTTACTTTGATTTCTTGTCTTGGTTGCGAAGTTGCCTTTGTCCGGTTTGCACCTTCAGATCCGCCATGGCACGCTCAACACCATACTCGCAATGCTTATGGTTTTCCCCTTTTATATTCCACACTAGTTAAATTACAGTAGAGTAAATTTCAAAATTGGGTCAGTCGATTTTTCAGAGCTCGCCGGAGTATGCCGGTGTGATCGAAGGAGCTCGGGTGGTTGTGGGCCTCGCCGAACGAAGAAAACTCGAAGCGGGTGGGGGTTGGGATGTGGGTGGCGGAGGAACACAGGCGGTGGGGGCCGGTGGTCCGGCCGGCAGCCCGTGCGGTGTTCTGTATGGGAAGAATCAGAGACGAGGAAGAAGAAAGGTTAGGAGACATAGGATCTTCATCCAACTGCCTGAAATGGTCGAGAGACAGCTAGGAGTTGCATTCTTAATGCGCTCTGGTTCATCATGTGTGGGCACTGCGCAACCAACATTTTATTATCCAAAATCTGCTTGCTTTTCTTTACCATGTTCCTCTTTCGTTCTTCTTTAATATGTACTCTCTCCGTTCCTAAATACAAGTCTTTGTATAGATTCCACCATGGACTATATATGGAGCAAAATGAGTGAATCTACACTCTAAAATGTACCTGGATACATCTGTATGTGATCCATAGTGGAAATCTCTACCAAGACTAATATTTTGGAACGGAGGGAGTATGATAGTAGTACGGTATGTTCCTTGTACTGAAGATGAGAAGGAGCATTTGCAGTGTAGAGGTCCATACGGTCGGTTGTGATGGACACTTTGAGCCTCTTTGATTCGTAGGATCTTGTAAACATAGGAATAGGATTTGTAGTGGCCTGCCCATTTGAATCCTATAAGAATAGCAAGGAAATGTGGGGAGCTGTATCGCCTTTGAGAGTTATATTGATATTAACAGTACCACACCTTCACTTGAAGAGAGCTGGTATCCGAAGCCTTTCTAACCGTATCGGCAATACTAGCACATATATTCCAGTAAGTTCCACTTTGCTGATTTTACTCTAATGCTTAAGGTTTTCCCGTTATATCTACACTATGATCTGTGTAGCTGCTTTGTGTCACACTAGCAGCAGTCCACTCTTGAAGCTAAACACTGCAATGACTTACAAAATTGGCACCAAGGCATTGAGTGCCATTCTGGATGCAATGAAACTCATATGCTCCCCACCTGTTGATTCTTGTTCAGAATATCATCCTAATGACTATTCTAACCTTGAGGAGTCAAAGGCAGATGGCCTGTCCTTTTCACCCATCAAGGTGCCTATTCTAATTTGGCAATGTTTTATTGATTGCGGGTATCTTGCATATGTTCTTTTGCATTTCTTCTACTTTGTTGCACTGCCATCTGCTTAGTTTACTCATCATATATGTGGAGATGCCATGCCCGTCCATTATTAATGCATATTCCATCTGTCATCATACCATATTTTTTCACTCAAATGTTGTTCTTGTGCATCAGACATCAAAAAGGAAGAGGGTGATTGCCGAACCTGAAGGAGCATCAGCAAAGTCCTTGAAAAACATGGTGGTGCCGGAGAAATCAGACAGCACCCCACTTATATTGGTTGTACAACCAGTGACACAAAACGTAGGACCGACTCCAGCAGACTGTACCCATACTTCACTGGCCACACCACTAGCCCCACCACACAGGACCTGCACTCCAGCAAAAAGTATACCGATTTCATTTGCCATAGCACCAGCTGTACCACAGAAAAATCCCACTCTAGCAAAACGTACAGCAAGTCCACCGGCCGAAGACCTATCCCAACTGCAGAGATGGCCAATTCCTGCAGATTGGAACCCCATTCCATTTATTCCCAATTTAAAAAGCAATGCTTTCAATGTTGTTAGGGACTACATGCATATATTTCCATCATGGGAAGATTATTGTGAAGACAAACACCATTTTCACGTCTTCCCGTCCAACTTATGTGTAAGTGTTATTATTCATGGCTATTATTTTCCTGTTTTCTACTGATTGAACACATCAATGATTTACATTACATTGTTGTAACTAGGCGATGGTCAATCTGAATAGTCATGACGAGCAAAACTTGCTTGTGCTTTTCAAGGAAGCATTGCAGCAGTATCGGTGTTACCTAAGGAAATCACACTTTGATGGCAAGTCTATAAACGAATTCCTGGTGAAGTCTCCTGTGCTAAATTTAGAAGACATTGAATAGAAAAACCTTGTTATGCACTGGTCTCATTCCCAGGATGAGGTACTGTCTATGAAATCACATGACAATTTGAACTTCTACTTTTCTGCATGTGCCTTACGGATCTTTTTTGCAGGAAATCTGCTCGAAGAAGAATTCCGGTTTGACAAGAATGACAGGATATCTCAAATATGCTGCCCGTTGCTTTGCTCTTGTTAGTACCTATTGTCCTGTATCACTGTACTTGCATACATACCTGGTTCATTATGTGACAGCAGTATGCATGATAGCTTGCTTATCAATTGTTCGCTCCAAATTATCTAATCTGTATGAATGGTTACATTAGTGTAGAATATATCCAATGCCAATGTTTTTTGAGCTCTGCATTGTTCTTGTAAGTACATGCTGTCCTTTATCAGTGTACTTATAATGACAGGTAGTTGTTCATGTACCATCACTCTGCAGCTTATTTTCCTTTGCCCTCCATTTTCTACACATCAGATCTATATTTACTCTTATCATAAGGTTGGTATTGAAGAAGTTTAGCTGTGCATTGCTCTTGGCTGTACCTTTTGTCTGTATCGTTGCACTTACATTTATAGCTACTTGGTTATGTAGCATCACTCTTCATCTTATTTGAAATATTCTCCATTTTTTCGTATATTATCACATCTATATTTATTCTTAACAAAATGTAGAATAAAGGCAATGCTTTTGAAGAAGATTCTGTGGTAAATTTCTTGAATTGCCCCCCATCAGCATGGACAAGGCCTTTATAGAGCCTGTCTTCACCAATAATGTAAGTTTGTCCATCTCAAGCCTTCAAACTTTGTTGTATATATTTGGTTAGGCATGACTGCAACAGCTGTTTATTTTTGGTGTTTGCATCAAATTGCTTGTTTAAAGTTTGTTATATGTAGTTCATAAACAAAAATTCATCATTTCTCAATTTAAGTTTTCAGTTGTACAACCAAGTTCCTTCTTCATACCATGTAAATTAAACTATACAGAGCAAGTGATCTTCTTTTGCACTGCATGTATGCTTCTATTCTTCATCTGTAATCCAGTGGTGTGGTGAACCTACCGACTATAGCACAATGTCATATTCTGCAATGTCTTAACTATGAAAAATGTCATATCATTCTACTATTATTTAAACCGTCTCTTGATTTGCCAATTTGAAATGGTATAAATTGACAGCACACTAACCATTGATACTTATGAGTTGTTGATCTGTAATCCAGTGGTGTCGTGAAGCTGCCAACTCCTTCACAATGTCATTTCCTGCCATATCTTGACCTGAACAATACCATATTGTGTTAATGCAAATTTAAATTGTGTCACTTTATTCGTCAGTAGGAAATGTGATGAATTCTCAGCACTGATACTTTTATGTGCAAAACCTGTCATCTGTCTGCTTGTTTATCTTTCAGAGTGAGGAAGATAAAAGTGTTGAACAAGCGCAGTCTCATCATCTTGCTCAGCTGCTTGCACTGCAGCTCCCCAGCAGGGCTAACCTTTCTTGAACTCTATTGAAGTGCTGTCGGTTTTGTATATTATTTTGTCGGCGTGTTTATTTGCACTGGTGGCGATCTTTGATGCCCAGTGTATGTAATCTGATGTCTGATTATGCTTTATTATCATAGTGGCGAACTTTGATGCCCAGTGGATGTAATATGCCGTAATTTCTTTATTGTATAGTATAGGTTTTTCTTATTCACGATGCTGCAGTTATTTTACTGTATATATATCCTGTCTTCGCAGTAAACCGGCCAAACCATAAAATTACGGTATATAATCGGGCCGTCATGCAATCACGATGTAGGTTGGTCCTGAAACGTGCCGATCAGCTCACGGGCCGGCAGCAGCCCGAAATGAACCCCGACCCATGATTGTGCGAATCAAATCATGGATTTTTAACAGGCCGAAAAATTGTCTCGGTCCTTATTTGGCCCAATCAGATATCGGCTGCGAGCAGGCCGGATGCAAACCGGGCCGTAGTTAGGCCCAACTATATGACGTACTTTTAACAGGCTGAAATTAATATAGGGCCGAAATGTTAAACGGGCCCTTAACAGGACAAAACTAATATCAGGCCGAATTACTAAGTGGGCCTTTAGCAAGTGGGCCCAAAAGCATAGTGTCCAGTTGACGGGCCGAATCTGATATGGGTCATAATTAGGCCCAAAACCTCTTAAAGGGTCAGACCTGATCTGGGCCGTAATTTGGCCCAGAACGTGGTAGGATTTTAACGGGCCGGATCTCATATGGGCCACTATTAGGCCCGGAGCGTGGCAGGCCATTAATAGACCATATCAAATATGAGCCGACATTTGGCCCAAAACATGGCAGCCAGTTAACGGGCCAGCCTACCAGGGTCCTCAAAATCTTGTGGGCCTACAGCTGGGCCGGCCCATTAATGTCGGCGAAACCTCGTGGGCCTTTAGCTGGGCTGACCCATTATGATCCGCAAGAATTTTGTGGGCCTTTACCTGGGCCGGCCTATTATGGCACACAAAAATCTTGTGGGCCTGTATCTGGGCCGGCCCATTATGGCCTGCGAAATCTTATGGGCCTTTAGCTGGGCCAGCCCATTATGGTCCGCAAAATCTCGTGCGCCTTTATCTGGGCCGGCCCATTATGGTCCGCAAAATCTTGTGGGCCTTTAGTTGGGCCAGCCCATTTAAACTTGTTGGGCCGTGCCACATGTCGACGTATCATAGGCGCCTTCTGTCCAGTGAGTGGATGACATCTATTCCGACGATGAGCCGATACGTGTTTCCTCTAGCCAATGATGATTTTACACGTGGAAAATCCCCATTGGTCGGGGCTGTTAACGGGTTATCGGATCCAAAACCCGACCCGATAGTTTAACGGTGTTCCGTTACGGTGGATGCCACGTGTCGGTCACCCTTGACAAAAGCACTTCTGTGACGCGCGATTTATCGTCATGGAAGTGGACACTTCCGTGATGATAATTTTGGTAATGTCATGGAACACTTCTACGGCAGCACAGGTATGACTATCTTGATTCTGTCATAAATTTGTCATGGATATACATGCATGACAAAAAAGCGACCTACTGTGACAAACACTTATCATCACGGAAGTGTATTTTTTTGTAGTGTACGAGTGTCGCTTCCCTCTAGGGGGCCCTCATAGTGCCTTGAATACGTTGATCTCCAACCTTATAGATGTGTCCTCGTGGTCTCTCCGTTCTCGGTCCTTGCTTTCTCCCGGCAGGAGGATCTCTGGACGGCACAGAATGAGCGAGATGTCTCTATAGTGAGATGACCCCTTCCAAACATGGTTTGGTGCGTTCAGGTCCTCAGCGGCCTGTGGTTTCTCGGCTTGGCTCCACTTCAGTAGATTTGGGTGTAGTTTGTTAGGAGTGGCCTCTCCTGTTTTTATTGCTCGGGGTTGGGTTTGAGGCACTTGTGCCAGTCGCCTGATGTCGTTTGGCTTTTCTTTTGACATGCTTGTTTGAGAGTTTCCTCAACACTATGTATTGATTCAGCCGTCTATGCCTTTATCTATAAAAGTAAGGTGAAAACCTGTTTTGTGGAGCTTTGACACGAACAAAGCATATGTTTTTCATTGTAATCATATTTTTTTCATGTGGTGCTTCTAAACAAGCTTTGGCGCGAACAAAGCATTATAAGATTGGAATAGACATGACATTCCAATCATGTATCTATCCTATTATTGAGTTTTCATAATCCCATCTTACATGCGGCTAACGATCACCTCAAAGGAGAACCAAATGTAGATAAAAAGTTAAATAGTACTACCTCCATCTCATAATATAAGATGTTTTGACTAGTGTCTCCAAAATTAGCATTGTCTATGTTACTCCCTCCGTAAATAAATATAAGACATTTTAGACATTTAAGATTTTGTATTTATTTGCAAAAGGAGTAGCTGAGTTGGGTTATGAGTCATAGGTGGATGAGTAAATATCTACCCAGTTTCGATGGAACGGAGCTTTTCACCTTGCTCATTTTAGTCTTCCCATTCTCTACGTTAAGTGTCATCCTCTTTCAGTGATGTTATGTTTTGAGCTTTAGTTTTAGAATAAAAAACAAAAATAGTTGACCCCCATAAAATGTGGTTTTTTGCCAACTAAAAAAAGTGTGTTTTTTAATCAAAATGTGCATTTTATGAAATATATTATTCCCTTTACTAGAATATACATGGAGTATTTTTATCTGCATCATTTTAGTTTTGTATTATATTTCAAAAAATAAACAAGCTCTGACATCCACCAAACTCGACGCAGGAGGAAATCAGACGCACCAAGCACAAGCTAGCTCTCCCAAGCAACGCCCCCAAGAAGGAAACGACGAAGACGCCGTTGTCACCCGCTCCGGAATCATCTGGAGTTTAGGTTTTCACCCGAAGAGCCCAAGCCCCTCGAGTTCCACAACGACGCCTCCAAGGAGGGAAACGACGCCCGAAAGTGCCGTCGTCGACGTCACCGACAAAGTCGATCAAAACTTACGCGCGAAACTCTTTCAACCCAACACGAGCGGCCGACCGGTCTGGATCAGAGCATCAGAGCTGCTCCTGTTGCACCACGTCCCTCCGCCATCAACCACCAGACCCACTTGTGTCACCACCAGCACCCACTTCATTGCTTCACGCCTTCACCACACATCTATGGACCTCCGATTGGATCGAACCTCGGTCAAGCGCGTCGCCCGGTAAATCCAAGCCATTGCCGCAGCCGCCTGAGCTGAGCTGTAGGCAGCCGCACGGAGCTCCCACAGCCACCAGACCGAGGAAGCCAGATTCGGCCCGATCTAGTCACCCCACGCGGCTAGCCGCCAGCGCAGCCACCCCTCGGCCGCCGACTGGTAGCCACCGACCCCATAGCATCGAGCGCTGTCGGCATCTGAACAGGCTGCCGTCAACCTCCACATGCGCCAGCCGAGTGCTGCGACGACAGAAAAGGCCTCGTCATCGCCACCACTCTGCGGGACTTTTCCGACGGTGATTGCCGACAGCAAGGAGGGGAGGAGCATGTGGGGAAGGAGCTGCGCCGACGGAAGGGTAGGCCGCGCCGCCCGTGTCGCCTAGGCTAGGCGACGCAGGGGGCGTTTAGATGAGAACTAGACACACCCTAATACTACCGAGGTTTATTGATCTCCTTCGTATTTTGTATAAATTTTTGACCTTAAGTTTGACTAACAATATATAGGTTGTATGACAAGACTTATATTGTTAGACTCACATTCGAAAGTGAAACTATTTTTATGTATATAACTTATTTTTTGATAGTTAAATTAAAAGTTAAAGTTTAACCTAAAATACAAAGAGACTAATAAACCAAAACGGAGATTGTACTACTAAACTAGGGCTTGTCAAAGAGTTGTAGTTGCATGGTAGGCAACTGCGTAGGAGCTGCCCAAATTCCGGGACGCTCATTTGTCTCCGTTGCGTGCCGCACGGGAGCTAGCAACCAAAACAACCAACGCGGCCGGCGACGCGGTGACCAAACTTAACGACGATGAGGATCAGTCAAACTGTCAATTCTCTGGGCCCTGAACGAAAGCTCGGTCTATATATATATATATATGCTCGGCCGGGCTCGCAACGACCAGTGTTCCGTTTCTTTTTTTCCGCGCTCTTGTTTTCTTCCTCTCTTTTTTTGCGAATATTGTTTTATTCCTCGTGCTATTAATGGAAGTGCACGGTGGAAGTCAGTCCTAGGAAAGCCCATAGATAGTACTCCCTCCGTAAAATAAGAGCATGCTTGGATACGTTTTAGTCCCATGACTAAAAGTAGTGGGACTAAAACTTGCTAGTCTCACTCATGCTTGGATCCAAATACTAAAGAGACTAAAATCTAGTTATTGAGCATTTATTATCCTCCAAACCCTCCAATCCAGAACTAAGGAGAGAAATTAAATGAGGAGAGAGAGAGCTAATACATATTTTAGTAGGTTTCCCATGACTAAAAGATTTTAGCCTCAAGACTAGTCCTAGCCTCTCTTTAGTCAGGGGTGCTTGGAACTTTAGCCTCTAAAAGAGACTATTTTTAGTCAGACTAAAAATAGTCCCTTGTATCCAAGCACCCTCTAATACTCTCTCCGTTCCGAATTATTTGTCACGGGTACGGATGTATCTAGATTTATTTTAGTTCTAAATACATTCATTTCTACGATGAGCAATTTGAAACAGGAAGATTATAAAAGTGTTTAGATTACTATTTTAGTGATCTAAACGTTCTTATATTAGTTTACAGGAGAAGTGCTATGAAGCAGGTGTGTGAATTTACTTCTTTTCTGCTTTCCCTTTGCCGGGCGAAATTCCTCGGGAACCAGAAACTGTCGCCAGGGGTTTCAAATCCACCGAATCAAAATCGCATTTTCCCCATTTTGACGGGAAGACTGGACCGACGACGCATGGGCCGCATCAGTACTATAGCTCACTGCAACAGGAAGCTGGCACCTCGCACCTCGCGCCAACAGGAAACTCGCGCCTCGCATCAACCAGTACTACTATCGCCATGCTTGGATCCATGGGACTATTTTTAGTCTGACTAAAACTAGTCTCTTTTAGAGGCTAAAGTTCCAATCACCCCTGACTAAAAAGAGGCTAGAACTAGTCTTGAGACTAAAAATTTTTAGTCATGGGAACCTTACTAAAATATGGATTAGTCCTCTCTCTCCTCATTTAACTCCTCTCCTTTAACACATGCGAGTTCGGAATTGGAGGGTTTGAAGGATAATAAATGCTCATTAACTCATTTTAGTCTATTTAGTATTTGTATCCAAGCATGGGTGAGGCTAGCAAGTTTTAGTCTCACTACTTTTAGTCATGGGACTAAAACGTATCCAAGCACCCTCTATAGCTCACTGCAACGGAGGGTACACACGGAAGGGAGTACCTATTTATCCTAACCATGCAATCATGCTACATAATATAATTAATTCATGCTTGTTAGTCATAAGTTCATCCTTCCCATTTTGTTAGAAACCATATTCTTGTAACTGTTTTTTTTCTCTATTTTTATATGCTTCGTACTTGTTATTTTAAGCTTAATTTGCTTTCCGTTAATTTTAGATGATGTTGTAGCAACTATTTACACGTTTTTTAGCAAGGTTGCTGCAGCAACGCTCAGAGCGGTATATTCAAATGATTTTTATATGTACAACTGCGGAACCAGCAATGTGACAAGGTTTGGTTGTTGCCATATCTAACGTCTCCTTTGGTTCATATGGTTATCTTCCGAGCCACTGAGTTGATCCGTATATGGTCGCTACTCACTCCGACGGAGGCCAGAAAGCGTTTGATTACTGGATCTATCTGGTGGGAGATGGTAGCTCGGGCTATTTTCAACCGGTTTGAATGACAGTCATGTAATAGGATAGGCAATTAGTTTTCCTATCTTTCTTTTACCAGCCGGTTGTGGCCGCATGTCTGCTTACTTTGTTTTGCTCTCTGTGAGCTTTTTCCTTTCGTTCGGACTCTAAAACCTTTGTTGAACCTATCTGCTTATTTATATAAGTTGACTGTATGCATCTTTTTGATACAGGGGCCGGAGAGTCCCCCTTTTCGAAAAAAATGTATCTTAAATCTTGTGAGCAGTATAGGAAAAGAGATGTCCTTGAGTTCATACCATATGATTTTTTTTCATTGAGTCTAGGCTAATTTTTACTTTTCTTTGAAACATGAAGAATATGAATAATTCATGTATATGAACAAGATTCCATTCCTACAAACCAAAGGGCTCAAAGAAAAAAAATCTATAGAAATCCTATACTCTTTCTGATTCATAATAATTGTTGTAGCTTTAGTACAATGTTATACTAAAGCTGCGACAATTAATATGGATGAAAGTGAGTACTATAAAATTCCTTCAAACCTTAAAAATATTTTGTCGGGCTATGAGGTGGGAACTGGTCAGCTTCTGAGCCCCGATAAGTGTTCGATCAAGTTTGGCAAAAAGTGTAGTATGGAGGATCAGGTGGCCACTATGGTTATTCTTAATATCACTGTAGAAGGGTTTGAAGATAAGTACCTTGGATTATCGGTACCTGAGGGTAGAATGAAGGTTGGTAAGTTCCAATCAACAAAAGACAAGGCACTAAAAAGAGCTTCAGACTGGATTGAAAAATATGTCTCCAGTGGCATAAAAGAATATCAAATAAAGGCAGTTTTGCAAGTGCTCCCAGTGTACGCCATGGGTATTTTTAAATTTCCTGCTTCATTATGTGATGAGTTATCTCAGATTATAAAACTTCTGATGTGGGGACGAAGATGACAGAAGAAAAACTCATTGGCTAGCTTGGGATAAACTCACAAAACCTAAAAGAAAGGGAGGCATGGGTTTCCGAGATCTTAGATTGTTTAATCAAGCTCTCTTAGCTAAACATGCTTGGAGGTTGCTAGTGAATCCAGATTCTTTATGTGCTAAGGTTTTGAAGGCAAAATATTATCCTAATGGTCACATATTGGATACTGCTTTCCCGCATGCTACCTCTGTGAATTGGCAAGCCATTGTGCACAGATTGGATCTGCTAAAAAAAGGGGTCATATGAAGAGTGGTCGATGGAAAAATATTAATATTTGGAGAGATAATTGGCTACCCAGAAATTCTGGCCTCGAAGTTTTAGTAAAAAAGAACCGCACTAGACTGAAATGGGTCTCTGAATTATTCATAAGCGGAACAAGAAGATGGGATGAAAATTTAATCAGGCATATGTTCTATAACCATGATGATGAGGAGATCCTAAGTTTATGTATTCAGACTATAGGTGAGGAAGATCTAATTGCTTGGCACAATGAGAAAAATGGCATGTTCTCGGTTAAAAGTACGTATAGGCTGGCTTTAAACCTTCAGGGTAGCAAAGGTGAGACAAGATTGTCTAGTTATGCTATTGACACGGAGAGAAGTGTGTGGGATATTATTTGGAAAGCCAAAGTCCCGCAAAAAATAAGAATTTTTGCCTGGCGAGCTGCGTCTAACAGTTTGGCAACCCAGGTAAACATAATTATTCACCACCAAACGTGTCAGGTATGTGCACTATATGCGGGATGGAGGATGAAAGTACTTTCCATGCCCTTGTGTCTTGGCCAAAGGTGTGTGTGTTCCGTTTTGCTATGAGAGAAGTGTGGAATATTCCTGCCGAGGAGCTTTTCAGATTTACGGGGCCGGACTGGATGTTTATTCTACTTGATCAATTGGGGTCGTCAAAACGTGATCAAGTTTTATTCATGCTTTGGAGAGCTTGGCATCTCAGAAATGATATGATCTTCGGGAAGGGGAAAGAATCCTTATGTGCTTCTGTCACTTTTGTGGGAAATTACTGGAAATCCTTCACAAATGTCAAAAACGGTGCGCAAGTTGACTTAAGCATCAAAGGTAAGTGGGTGATTGATAATGGGAGGTACATCACACCAATCGCGAAGACTCGTCGTAATTGGGAGCCACCGGACCAAGGGTATATTAAGATAAACATTGATGCTAGTTTTGTGGAGAGCATGAGATCTGCCAGCATTGGGATTATTGAAGGAAATATGCCCTAGAGGCAATAATAAAGTTATTATTTTATTTCCTTATATCATGATAAATGTTTATTATTCATGCTAGAATTGTATTATCCGGAAACATAATACTTGTGTGAATACATAGACAAACTAAACGTCACTAGTATGCCTCTACTTGACTAGCTCGTTAATCAAAGATGGTTATGTTTCCTAACCATAGACATGTGTTGTCATTTGATTAACGGGATCACATTATTAGGAGAACGATGTGATTGACATGACCCATTCCATTAGCTTAGCACCCGATCGTTTAGTATGTTGCTATTGCTTTCTTCATGACTTATACATGTTCCTATGACTATGAGATTATGCAACTCCCGTTTGCCGGAGGAACACTTTGTGTGCTACCAAAAGTCACAACGTAACTGGGTGATTATAAAGGAGCTCTACAGGTGTCTCCAAAGGTACATGTTGGGTTGGCGTATTTCGAGATTAGGATTTGTCACTCCGATTGTCGGAGAGGTATCTCTGGGCCCTCTCGGTAATGCACATCACATAAGCCTTGCAAGCATTGCAACTAATGAGTTAGTTGTGAGATGATGTATTATGAAACAAGTAAAGAGACTTGCCGGTAACGAGATTGAACTAGGTATTGAGATACCGACGATCGAATCTCGGGCAAGTAACATACCGATGGCAAAGGGAACAAAGTATGTTGTTATGCGGTCTGACCGATAAAAGATCTTCGTAGATGGGAGCCAATATGAGCATCCAGGTTCCTCTATTGGTTATTGATCGGAGACATGTCTCGGTCATGTCTACATTGTTCTCGAACCCGTAGGGTCCGCACGCTTAACGTTACGATGATAGTTTCATTATGAGTATATATACTTTGATGTACCGAAGTTAGTTCAGAGTCCCGGATGAGATCACTGACATGACGAGGAGTCTCGAAATGATCGAGACATAAAGATTGATATATTGGAAGCCTATGTTTGGACGTCGGAAGTGTTCCGGGTGAAATCGACATTTTACCGGAGTACCGGGAGGTTACCGGACCCCCCCTCGGTAACCTAATGGGCCTTAATGGGCCTAGTGGAGGAAGAGGAGAGGAGGCCTAGGGGCTGCCGCGTGCCCCTCCCCCCCAAGTCTGAATTGGACAAGGAGGGGGGGGGGGCGGCGCCCCCCCTTTCCTTTCTTCCCTCTATTCCTTCTTCCCCAAGTCCTAATCCAACTAGGGAAAGGGGGGAGTCCTACTCCCGGTAGGAGTAGGACTCCTCCTGCGCGCCTCCTCCTATGGCCGGCCGCACCCCCCCTTGGCTCCTTTATATACGGGGGCAGGGGGCACCCCTAGACACACAAATTGATCTTCATGATCGTTCTCTTAGCCGTGTGCGGTGCCCCCCTCCACCATAATTCTCAATAATATTGTAGTGGTGCTTAGGCGAAGCCCTACGATAGTTGAACATCAAGATCGTCACTACGCCGTTGTGCTGACGGAACTCTTTCTCGACTCTTTGCTGGATCGGAGTCCGGGGATCGTCATCGAGCTAAACATGTGCTAGAACTCGGAGGTGCCGTAGTTTCGGTGCTTGATCGGTCGGGCTGTGAAGACGTACGACTACATCAACCGCGTTGTCATAATGCTTCCGTTGTCGGTCTACGAGGGTACGTAGACAACACTCTCCCCTCTCCTTGCTATGCATCACCATGATCTTGCGTGTGTGTAGGATTTTTTTTGAAATTACTACGTTCCCCAACAGTGGCATCCGAGCCTAGGTTTTATGCGTTGATGTTATATGCACGAGTAGAACACAAGTGAGTTGTGGGCGATATAAGTCATACTGCTTACCAGCATGTCATACTTTGGTTCGGCGGTATTGTTGGACGAAGTGGCCCGGACCGACATTACGCATACGCTTACGCGAGACCGGTTCTCCCGACGTGCTTTGCACAAAGGTGGCTAGCGGGTGTCAGTTTCTCCAACTTTAGTTGAACCAAGTGTGGCTACGCCCGGTCCTTGCGAAGGTTAAAACAGCACCAACTTGACAAACTATCGTTGTGGTTTTGATGTGTAGGTAAGAACGGTTCTTGCTAAGCCCGTAGTAGCCACGTAAAAATTGCAACAACAAAGTAGAGGACGTCTAACTTGTTTTTACAGGGTATGTTGTGATGTGATATGGTCAAGACATGATGCTAAATTTTATTGTATGAGATGGTCATGTTTTGTAACTGAGTTATCGGCAACTGGCAGGAGCCATATGGTTGTCGCTTTATTGTATGCAATGCAATTGCGTTGTAATGCTTTACTTTATCACTAAGTGGTAGCGATAGTCGTGGAAGCATAAGATTGGCAAGACGACAACGATGCTACAATGATGATCAAGGTGTCGCGCTGGTGACGATGGTGATCATGACGGTGCTTCGAAGATGGAGATCACAAGCACAAGATGATGATGGCCATATCATATCACTTATATTGATTGCATGTGATGTTTATCTTTTATACATCTTATCTTGCTTTGATTGATGGTAGCATTTTAAGATGATCTCTCACTAATTATCAAGAAGTGTTCTCCCTAAGTATGCACCGTTGTGAAAGTTCTTCGTGCTGAGACACCACGTGATGATCGGGTGTGATAGGCTCTACGTTCAAATACAACGGGTGCAAAACAGTTGCACACGCGGAATACTCAGGTTATACTTGACGAGCCAAGCATATACAGATATGGCCTCGGAATACGGAGACCGAAAGGTCGAGCGTGAATCATATAGTAGATATGATCAACATAGTGATGTTCACCAATGAAACTACTCCATCTCACGTGATGATCGGACATGGTTTAGTTGATTTGGATCACGTGATCACTTAGAGGATTAGAGGGATGTCTATCTAAGTGGGAGTTCTTTAGTAATATGATTAATTGAACTTAAATTTATCATGAACTTAGTACCTGATAGTATCTTACTTGTTTATGTTTGATAGATGGCCCGTGCTGTTGTTCCGTTGAATTTTAATGCGTTCCTTGAGAAAGCAAAGTTGAAAGATGATGGTAGCAATTACACGGACTGGGTCCGTAACTTGAGGATTATCCTCATTGCTGCATAGAAGAATTACGTCCTGGAAGCACCGCTGGGTGCCAGGCCTGCTGCTGGAGCAACACCAGATGTTATGAACGTCTGCCAGAGCAAAGCTGATGACTACTCGATAGTTCAGTGTGCCATGCTTTACGACTTAAAATCGGGACTTCAACAACGTTTTGAACGTCATGGAGCATATGAGATGTTCCAGGAGTTGAAGTTAATATTTCAAGCAAATGCCCGGATTGAGAGATATGAAGTCTCCAATAAGTTCTATAGCTGCAAGATGGAGGAGAACAGTTCTGTCAGTGAGCATATACTCAAAATGCCTGGGTATAATAATCACTTGATTCAATTGGGAGTTAATCTTCCAGATGATTGCGTCATTGACAGAGTTCTCCAATCACTGCCACCTAGCTACAAGAGCTTCGTGATGAACTATAATATGCAAGGGATTAATAAGACTATTCCCGAGCTCTTCGCAATGCTGAAAGCTGCGGAAGTAGAAATCAAGAAGGAGCATCAAGTGTTGATGGTCAACAAGACCACTAGTTTCAAGAAAAAGGGCAAAGGGAAGAAGAAGGGGAACTTCAAAAAGAACAGTAAGCAAGTTGCTGCTCAAAAGAAGAAACCCAAATCTGGACCTAAGCCTGAAACTGAGTGCTTCTACTGCAAGCAGACTGGTCACTGGAAGCGGAACTGCCCCAAGTATTTGGCGGATAAGAAGGATGGCAAGGTGAACAAAGGTATATGCGATATACATGTTATTGATGTGTACCTTACTAATGCTCGCAGTAGCACCTGGGTATTTGATACTGATTCTGTTGCTAACATTTGCAACTCGAAACAGGGACTACGGATTAAGCGAAGATTGGCTAAGGACAAGGTGACGATGCGCGTGGGAAATAGTTCCAAAGTTGATGTGATAGCGGTCGGCACGCTACCTCTACATCTACCTTTGGGATTAGTATTAGACCTAAATAATTGTTATTTGGTGCCAGCGTTGAGCATGAACATTATGTATGGATCTTGTTTGATGCGAGACGGTTATTCATTTAAATCAGAGAATAATGGTTGTTCTATTTATATGAGTAAAATCTTTTATGGTCATGCACCCATGAAGAATGGTCTATTCTTATTAAATCTCGATAGTAGTGACACACACATTCATAATGTTGAAGCCAAAAGATGCAGAGTTGATAATGATAGTGCAACTTATTTGTGGCACTGCCGTTTAGGTCATATTGGTGTAAAGCGCATGAAGAAACTCCATACTGATGGACTTTTGGAACCACTTGATTATGAATCACTTGGTACTTGCGAACCGTGCCTTATGGGTAAGATGACAAAAACACCGTTCTCCGGTACTATGGAGAGAGCAACAGATTTGTTGGAAATCATACATACAGATGTATGTGGTCCGATGAATGTTGAGGCTCGTGGCGGATATCGTTTTTTTCTCACCTTCACAGATGACTTAAGCAGATATGGGTATATCTACTTAATGAAACATAAGTCTGAAACATTTGAAAAGTTCAAAGAATTTCAGAGTGAAGTTGAAAATCATCGTAACAAGAAAATAAAATTCCTACGATTTGATCGTGGAGGAGAATATTTGAGTTACGAGTTTGGTGTACATTTGAAACAATGCGGAATAGTTTCGCAACTCACGCCACCCTGAACACCACAGCGTAATGGTGTGTCCGAACGTCGTAATCGTACTTTACTAGATATGGTGCGATCTATGATGTCTCTTACTGATTTACCGCTATCGTTTTGGGGTTATGCTTTAGAGACAGCCGCATTCACGTTAAATAGGGCACCATCAAAATCCGTTGAGACGACGCCTTATGAACAGTGGTTTGGCAAGAAACCAAAGTTGTCGTTTCTGAAAGTTTGGGGCTACGATGCTTATGTGAAAAGGCTTCAACCTGATAAGATCGAACCCAAATCGGAGAAATGTGTCTTCATAAGATATCCAAAGGAAACTATTGGATACACCTTCTATCACAGATCCGAAGGCAAGACTTTTGTTGCTAAATTCGGAAACTTTCTAGAGAAGGAGTTTCTCTCGAAAGAAGTGAGTGGGAGGAAAGTAGAACTTGATGAGGTAACTGTACCTGCTCCCTTATTGGAAAGTAGTACATCACAGAAACCGGTTTCTATGACACCTACACCAATTAGTGAGGAAGCTAATGATGATGGTCATGAAACTTCGGAACAAGATACTACTAAACCTCGTAGATCAACCAGAGTAAGATCCGCACCAGAGTGGTACGGTAATCTTGTTCTGGAAGTCATGCTACTAGATCATGATGAACCTACGAACAATGGAGAAGCGATGGTGAGCCCAGATTCCGCAAAATGGATTGCAGCCATGAAATCTGAGATGGGATCCATGTATGAGAATAAAGTGTGGACTTTGGTTGACTTGCCCAAAGATCGGCAAGCAATTGAGAATAAATGGATCTTCAAGAAGAAGACTGACGCTGACGGTAATGTTACTGTCTACAAAGCTCGACTTGTCACAAAAGGTTTTCGACAAGTTCAAGGGATTGACTACGATGAGACCTTCTCACCCGTAGCGATGCTTAAGTTTGTCCGAATCATGTTAGCAATTGCCGCATTTTATGATTATGAAATTTGGCAGATGGATGTCAAAACTGCATTCCTGAATGGATTTCTGGAAGAAGAGTTGTATATGATGCAGCCAGAAGGTTTTGTCGATCCAAAGGGAGCTAACAGAGTGTGCAAGCTCCAGCGATCCATTTATGAACTGGTGCAAGCCTCTCGGAGTTGGAATAAACGCTTTGATAGTGTGATCAAAGCATTTGATTTTGTACAGACTTTTGGAGAAGCCTGTATTTACAAGAAAGTGAGTGGGAGCTCTGTAGCATTTCTGATATTATATGTAGATGACATATTACTAATCGGAAATGATATAGAATTTCTGGATAGCATAAAGGGATACTTGAATAAGAGTTTTTCAATGAAAGACCTCGGTGAAGCTGCTTACATATTAGGCATTAAGATCTATAGAGATAGATCAAGATTCTTAATTGGACTTTCACAAAGCACATACCTTGACAAAGTTTTGAAGAAGTTCAAAATGGATCAAGCAAAGAAAGGATTCTTGCCTGTGTTACAAGGTGTGAAATTGAGTAAGACTCAATGCCCGACCAATGCAGAAGATAGAGAGAAAATGAAAGATGTTCCCTATGCTTCAGCCATAGGCTCTATCATGTATGCAATGTTGTGTACCAGACCTGATGTGTGTCTTGCTATAAGTCTAGCAGGGAGGTACCAAAGTAATCCAGGAGTGGATCACTGGACAGCGGTCAAGAACATCCTGAAATACCTGAAAAGGACTAAGGATATGTTTCTCATATATGGAGGTGACAAAAAGCTCATCGTAAATGGTTACGTTGATGCAAGCTTTGACACTGATCCGGATGATTCTAAATCGCAAACCGGATACATGTTTACATTAAACGGTGGAGCTGTCAGTTGGTGCAGTTCTAAACAAAGCATTGTGGCAGGATCTACATGTGAAGCGGAGTACATAGCTGCTTCGGAAGCAGCAAACGAAGGAGTCTGGATGAAGGAGTTCATATCCGATCTAGGTGTCATACCTAGTGCATCGGGTCCAATGAAAATCTTTTGTGACAATACTGGTGCAATTGCCTTGGTAAAGGAATCCAGATTTTACAAGAGAACCAAGCACATCAAGAGACGCTTCAATTCCATCCGGGATCTTGTCCAGGTGGGAGACATAGAGATTTGCAAGATACATACAGATCTGAATGTAGCAGACCCATTGACTAAGCCTCTTCCACGAGCAAAACATGATCAGCACCAAAGCTCCATGGGTGTTAGAATCATTACTGTGTAATCTAGATTATTGACTCTAGTGCAAGTGGGAGACTGAAGGAAATATGCCCTAGAGGCAATAATAAAGTTATTATTTTATTTCCTTATATCATGATAAATGTTTATTGTTCATGCTAGAATTGTATTATCCGGAAACATAATACTTGTGTGAATACATAGACAAACTAAACGTCACTAGTATGCCTCTACTTGACTAGCTCGTTAATCAAAGATGGTTATGTTTCCTAACCATAGACATGTGTTGTCATTTGATTAACGGGATCACATTATTAGGAGAATGATGTGATTGACATGACCCATTCCATTAGCTTAGCACCCGATCGTTTAGTATGTTGCTATTGCTTTCTTCATGACTTATACATGTTCCTATGACTATGAGATTATGCAACTCCTGTTTGCCGGAGGAACACTTTGTGTGCTACCAAACGTCACAACGTAACTGGGTGATTATAAAGGAGCTCTACAGGTGTCTCCAAAGGTACATGTTGGGTTGGCGTATTTCGAGATTAGCATTTGTCACTCCGATTGTCGGAGAGGTATCTCTGGGCCCTCTCGGTAATGCACATCACATAAGCCTTGCAAGCATTGCAACTAATGAGTTAGTTGTGAGATGATGTATTACGAAACAAGTAAAGAGACTTGCCGGTAACGAGATTGAACTAGGTATTGAGATACCGACGATCGAATCTCGGGCAAGTAACACACCGATGACAAAGGGAACAAAGTATGTTGTTATGCGGTCTGACCGATAAAAGATCTTCGTAGAATATGTGGGAGCAAATATGAGCATCCAGGTTCCGCTATTGGTTATTGACCGGAGACATGTCTCGGTCATGTCTACATTGTTCTCGAACACGTAGGGTCCGCACGCTTAACGTTACGATGACAGTTTTATTATGAGTTTATATATTTTGATGTACCGAAGTTAGTTCGGAGTCCCGGATGTGATCACGGACATGACGAGGAGTCTCGAAATGGTCGAGACATAAAGATTAATATATTGGAAGCCTATGTTTGGACATCGAAAGTGTTCCGGGTGAAATCGGCATTTTACCGGAGTACCGGGAGGTTACCGGAACCCCCCGGTAACCTAATGGGCCTTAATGGGCCTCGTGGAGGAAGAGGAGAGGAGGCCTAGGGGCTGCCGCGCGCCCCTCCCCCCCCCCCAAGTCCGAATTGGACAAGGAGGGGGGGGCGGCGCCCCCCTTTCCTTTCTTCCCTCTCTTCCTTCTTCCCCAAGTCCTAGTCCAACTAGGGAAAGGGGGGAGTCCTACTCCCGGTAGGAGTAGGACTCCTCCTGCGCGCCTCCTTCTATGGCCGGCCGCACCCCCCCTTGGCTCCTTTATATACGGGGGCAGGGGGCACCCCTAGACACACAAGTTGATCTTCATGATCGTTCTCTTAGCCGTGTGCGGTGCCCCCTCCACCATAATTCTCGATAATATTGTAGTGGTGCTTAGGCGAAGCCCTGCGACAATTGAACATCAAGATCGTCACCACGCCGTCGTGCTGACGGAACTCTTCCCCGACACTTTGCTGGATTGGAGTCCGGGGATCGTCATCGAGCTGAACGTGTGCTAGAACTCGGAGGTGCCGTAGTTTCGGTGCTTGATCGGTCGGGCCGTGAAGACGTACGACTACATCTACCGCGTTGTCATAACGCTTCCGCTGTCGGTCTACGAGGGTACGTAGACAACACTCTCCCCTCTCGTTGTTATGCATCACCATGATCTTGCGTGTGCGTAGGAATTTTTTTGAAATTACTACGTTCCCCAACAATTATTGCCAGGAATCACCTTGGCGAAGTCCTGGTTTCCTCATGGGATTTTATCCTGTTGTGCATTTGTGTGGATGAAGCAGAATTTCGTGCGGCGCTTGCTGGGTTATATATTGGTATTACATTCCAAAGTCCTGTTATTTTGGAGACTGACAGCGCGGCTGTTGTTTTTTCTCTAGTAAAAGATTCTTTTAACAGGTTTCCTTTTGTGGACTTGAAAAAGGCGGCGATGAGTGTCTCAAAGTTCATTAAGGATTTCAAGATAATGAAGATTGACAGGCAGGCAAATAGGGTGGTGCATGTGATTGCTAAATTTTGTTTTGATAGTAGGTCAGACGGTGTTTTATGTAATAGTGTTTCGCTCTGCGTGGCTAGTTTTGTAATGAACGATTGTAAGAATTTTGTTATTTCTAATTAATATATGAGGGATTTTCAAAAAAAGTTCCTTCAAACCAAAGAAGGCCTAAAACTTTACGTATATATCAAGTCTATATGGTACTTCTTTGAATATTTGAGTTGAACCGCATATTTTAGGTAACTCCCACCATACCTCAAAATGTTCCTGCATCCGTCACTGCATATGTATGATGAACAGATTAAATATTACAAAAACACAAGCCAATAAAATCATACCCTCCAATCGGCCAGGTCAAAGATGCGGGGACGACATCGGTGGTGGCCTCATCAGCGGCCTTCTTCTTCATGGTGTCGGAGTTGTCGCCCATGGCGCTAGTGGGGAGGTTGAGGAAGTAACTGAAGAAGTCGAGCAACGGTGAGAAATCGCGCCAAGACGCTCCCAAAAACTTTATCGCCCTTCTCTCAGCGCATGATCACAAAAGGAGAGTTCCTGAGGCCTGCTCTCATGTACAACCGTGCACGCGGTCGATGTGACGGGGTTGTCATAAGCAACACCACTGAAAGAAACAACGGTGGGTTACATACAAGGAGGTGAAGTGCATCCAGTCTGATCAGAGTAGCGGCTAGGGTTATCAACGCCTCCAAATAGGAAGTTGGATAGGGAGACGTGGTGACAAGGCCAACGACGACTGGGTAACCACCCCACAATATGATGGTACAGATATGGCTATTACGAAACATGTTTGTTATGACTCATGATTAATTAAACGTTTACAACCGACAAAAAATGATCACACGCATGACATAGGTCTGAGCTCGGCTAATTCATGAAGCACGCACGCACTTGAGGCATTGCGAGCGGCGAAA
>NC_041382.1:201718296-201721703 GCF_002162155.2 Triticum dicoccoides
CCTTTCTGAAGCTCCAATAGCAAGACGAGTTGGGCCAGCATTTGCTGTGTTGCTGCAGCATTTCTTTGGGATTTTGTTGTGGTTTTTATAAAAAAATAATAAAAGAAAAACTGTTTAAAAATTGACTAAAAAAATTAAAAACCACGCGTGCCAGAGTGGGTCAGCCCATTTGCCCTCGCTTTCAGGCATAGCGCGTCTCCTATTTGACGCTAGCGGTCGTCCAACAACAGGTCTTGGCACTCTTCTCTGCATCGCTATTTCTCGCGTTCAGCGAGTTGGGCGTTCCGAGTCGCTGAAGCCAGCGAGCATATGGGCCGGCCCACGTGCGCCGGTAAGCACCTGCCTGTTTCTTGTTTCTGTTTTTTTCACGTTTTTTCTTTTTTCCTTTCTTTTTTTACTTTTGTTTACACTTTAAAATGTTATAAACACATACATTACAAAAACACACTCCCAAAAACACATTTAAAAAAATGTTGAATATGGATTAAAAATGTTGAACATGAATATGGAAATGTTGAGCAAGTATTAAAAATATTGAATAAGTATTAAAAATGTTGAACACGTATTGGAAAAAATGTTGAATAAGTACTAAAAATGTTGAACAGGTATATGAAAAATGTTGAACGAGTACATAAAAATGTTGAACGAGTACTTGAAAAATTTTGAACAAGTATTTGAAAAAATGTAGAACAAGTATTTGAAAAGATTTTGAACAAAGTATTTGAAAAAATGTTGATCATGCATAAAAAATATGTCGAACAATTATTAGAGAAATATTGGATAAGTATTTGAAAAATATAGAACAATTTGAAAAATGTTGAACAAAGTATTAGAAAAAATGTTGAACATATATTTGAAAAAGTGTTGATCATGTATTTAAAAAATGTTGAACGAGTGTTTAAAAATCTTGAATAAGTATTAAAAATATTGAACAAGTATTTGAAAAATGTTGACATAGGTATTAAAAAAATTTGAACGATTATATAAAAAATATAGAACAAGTATTTGAAAATGTTGAATCAGTATTAAAAAGTGTTGAACAAGAATTTTAAAAAATATTGAATAAATATTAAAATGTTGAATAAGTATTTCAAAAATGTTGAATAAGCATTCAGACAATGTTGAACGTGTATACGAAAAATATTTTTGACATGTACAAAAATGTAGAGTGAAATGAAAACACAAAAGAAAAAGAAAAATTGGAGAAGAACAAAGAAAACCCAAAATAAAAGAAAACCAAAAAAAGAAATGGAGAAGAACAAAGAAAACCCAAAATAAAAGAAAACCGAACAAGAAATGGAGAAGACCAAAGAAAAGAAAGGAAAAAAATCAAAGAAAACAATAAAACAAAAAAGAATGAAACAAATCTGAGAAGAAAGAAGAAAGAATGGAAAAAGAGGGAGAAGAAAAAATGAAACGACAGAAAAGAAAAAAAGAAAAAAATGGAAGAAACAAATGTAGAAAGAATTAAGAAAATGGAAACTAAACTAAACCGGAGAAGAAGAATAAAAGAAACAAAATAAAACGAAAAAACAATTAAAACTGAAGAAACAAATATGAACAACAATGAAAACAAATGGAGAAGAAAAAAAGATCCAAAAATAAAAAAATCGAATAACATAGAGGAAAATGGAGAAAGAAAAGAAAAATAGGGCGCGCCCAGCTATTTTCTACCTCAAGTATGACGCGCCCAGGTAGGTTAACATGATCTCGAGTGTAGCATAGTGGCTACAAGCGCTGTGCTACTCCCCTCGCGACGCGATGCAGGCTGTGGCCCATTAGCGGATGAGTCGGACTTTTTTTTAGGGTGGATGAGTCGGACTTAGCGTTAGGCTGTTTTGGTGTGGTTTTCTGAACCTTCCGTGTGGTTTTCTGAACATCTCATTAGTTTTTTCTTTCTTCTTTTTCTCTCCCTTGGTTTTCTTTGGATGTTTAATTTATTTTTTTATTTTTTTATCTTCTCTCTTTTAAAAATATACATTGATCTTTTTTCAAATACAATTTTGAACATTGTCTGGATACACGTTAAACATTTCTTGGATACAAGTTGAATATACATTTGTTCATATGGGAAAAATGATCCAACACATTGGCAACATGGGGTTCCGGATAAAATTGGCAATCACTGTAATGACAATTGTAATGCCTCAGCTCAATTAATGGATTTATCCACTTGCAAAAAAAATATACGTTTGATTTTTTCAAATATGCAGTGTTATATGCACGCCGAACGTTTTTTAGATATATGGTGAACTTCTTCTACATGTCACACACATTTTTCAAAAATTGTGTGAACAAAATTTTGTTAAACAAGTGATCTTTAATTGTTGTGAACATTTTCTTGAATGGTAAAATATTTTAGAATGTCATGAATAATTCTTTTTAAAGCATGCAAAGATTTATTTGAAGGATTGTGCTAACTTCAATACTATGCATGCATGCATGCAGTGTAATCACATTGAGCCTCACGATATTTGTAATTGTCAATCCCATGCAACTATGCAACCATACATATAAAACAAAATTGCTGACATCATCAAATATTTTCTTCAATCTTCAAATTTATAATGTTTTGTAGCTCAAACCGTTGCTCCGATTGAAAAATTGCTTTCACATAAAATATTCATCGCGACGAGACCTTCGAAACAAGATCCTATGTTGATATGTTTCGACGACTTTTTTTTCGAGTCAAAAGTTACCGGACCTAGGCTAAATAACTTATCACCTCTGTGGTACGTCAGTTACCATCCTGTTTACATCAAAATTACCGGGACATAAAAATGGCTCCTCCAACACTCTCTCCACATGCAAATACACTGGAGCACAGAAAATCAGATGTCATTGTAGATTCTCGCTATTTTGAAACTATAAAATATTTTATAGCTCAAACCGTCATTTTTTATTGAAAAGCTATTTCCACATAAAAATTCCGTCGCGATGAGAACTTTGAAACTAGATCTCATGTTGGCATGTTTTGATCACTTTTTTGATCAAAAGTTATCGTGAAGTTATCAGTTATGGTATATGTATATTAACATATTATTTATGTAGGAGTGACCGGAGGTGTGTTTTCAAAGACTTCTTTCCCCGGGATCAAAGTTACCGTGGTATTTGTACCTAAATTATCAGGTCCATGATGCATATATTACCGTGTTATTTGCATAGAAGTTATCGGGGTATGTTTCAACAACTTTTTATTCGGGTCTAAATTTATCGCGGTGTTTGTACCTAAATTATCAGATCTGCGATGTGCGAGTTACCATGCTATTCACACAAAAGTTACCGAGGGGATATTTCATCAACCCCTCCCCCATGACAAAGTTATCAGGACCGAGGTACACAAGTTATCTGGTCTGCGATATGTGAGTTATCATGCTATTCGCATGAAAGTTCAACCACCCCCCCCC
>NC_041382.1:201722051-201808617 GCF_002162155.2 Triticum dicoccoides
ATCAGGCCTGCGATGTGAGAGTTACCATGCTATTCACATATACCTTACAAGAGGATATTTCATCAACCACCCCTGCCCCTGCCCACGCTAAAGTTACCAAGGGCGGG
This sequence comes from Triticum dicoccoides, assembly GCF_002162155.2. Lineage (NCBI taxonomy): Eukaryota > Viridiplantae > Streptophyta > Magnoliopsida > Poales > Poaceae > Triticum > Triticum dicoccoides. The sequence goes on from NC_041382.1 coordinate 201,722,159, forward strand.
GTACATAAGTTATCAGGTCTACGATGCGTAAGTTATCATGACATTCACAAAAACGTTACCCGGGGTATATTTCATCACCCCGCCGCCTCCTTCGAGGTAGTGGAGCAGGTGGACCCGCACCCTCTTGATCGCGGGCGGCATCTCCTCCTTGGCGGTGAGGCGATGACGGTATGGTGGCGGCGTGACGGCGACATGGCGGGGACGGCGACTCCTCCTTGACCCGATGTCCGATATGGATGCCGCGGTGGTGCAGGGGCGAGGCGGACTCCTCCTTCACGTGGCGTCTGATCTGGCCGTCGCGGTTGTGCCAGGGCGAGGCCGACTCCTCCTTCATAAGACGAAGTGGGGACGCTGGCTCGGGCTTCACGCGGTGGCGCGGCAGGGACGATTGCTCCTCCTTCACGCGCGTCAGCGATGGCGGCGAAGGGCCCATGTAACGGAGCGACCGCTCTGTCATTATCTCGATCTGACAGACAAAATCTTCGTTCGTCAGAGTGGCCTCCTTGAGGAGTCGGAGCGGCTACATCGGTGGGTGCGGCGGCGGCGGCGCCTGGTCTTCCTCGCCACCGGAGGAGATGACGATCTCCTCCTTGGCAGAGGAGCCGGACGACGTAGACACCTGGCAGTCCCGGAGAGCGTGAGCAGTGGCACCAAGAACCGCCAAAGGAGGAGCTTCTGCCTACTCCGCCTGTCGGTGCGGAGCACCACGACTTCGGCATCGCCTCAGCTGGGGGTGAAGAGAAGGAGGGGAGGGGGCCGATGCTCGGAGAAGGGGAGTGCGGCTCTGGGCGTCGCCAACGCACGGCTTAAAAAGTCTCAGCGAGGCCAAGGCGAAGGGGCTGTTAGGATGCTTCAATGCAGCTCAGCGGCCAGAGTTGGTTCCTCGGGAATTTGCATCCATATTGAAGCGGTGGCTGCCGAGGGGTCGCATCAGTCAGCACCGCCCTTTGTCTGGTTACGTCGAGCGGTATCAATGACGGCCGCTTCGTGTTGTAGGGCGGCATGAAGGCTGCACGGTAAGTGGCGCGTGCATCGAACAAAAAGCGTGGGAGGGTTTTTTGGATGGGCCAGGGTGGTCAGAAGCAGGCGTAGGAGCGGTCCAGACTCTCGCAAAGCCCCCATGTCTGTCTCCTATTTGCAGGAGAAAGTACGTTTGTACCGCACCGTGGACCGATACAGGACCGCATTGGATAGCTTCCGTGGTCCAGACAGTACCATTCAGACAGATGTGGAAAATTTACGGGTCAGCGTTGGAGATGCCCTTATGCCTATCACATGAAGTGCAAGATTGATGATGCACTGTAATGATGATCACTATACAAACACATGAAAAAAATCTACAAAGTATCTCATGTTTCTATACTAGTTGAGTTAAAATGGATGACTTCCAGCTAGTGTACAATAATGATAGTTGGACTAGTTGGCTATGGTGTGAGGTATACAACATTGGCGGAGGAGACACAGGTTCAAATCATGCGGTGGACCTCCTTATTCACAGTTTCCTTTTTCCTATGATTCTCTGATTGACCGATCCTATGGAGAGCTTTCTCGTTATTTGAAAGGTGCGAACATGTTTTAATGCATGATGAGCAGTTTTCTAACCTGCTGGGAATTCTTTAATGTTCGTTATGATATTTTTTGTAATGCCATGGGTACCGCTTCGCTAGGGTTTGACGCCCTGGGCGACCATGAGGCGACCTCCGCCGCCGCCGGACGCCAGTCTGGCTGCGTGCGGCCTTCCTCCCGTGCCCTTGCCCAGGCAGGGGGCTGGAGCAGCAGCGGCCCCGCCCGCCCCGCGATCGCTTGGCTTCTCAAGCCGAGTCAGTCCTGCCGTGTCCAATATGGATTCAAAGAGGAGTTTTGGGAGACCACACACAGAAGGGCTAGGGCATCCTGGCCCATGCCGCAAGATACATGAGATTTCTGCGTACTTCAAGACATCGGGGGCATCGGTGGAACAGCATCAGAAGCCACGAAAGCTGCCAGATTGAGCCAACCTCCTTACCGCAAAGTCTTTGTCCGAGCGCCCGCCCGGCGAGAGGGCATCGCCTGTGCATGAAGGAAAAGTTCCGCCAATGCCTAAGGAGAACCTGGTAGTCAGTGGGGGCGATTACGGGGCTCCCTCTGAGGATGCTACCCGCCCGAAGCCTTCCATCGGGGGACCCAAAGATGTTGTGGCAACGAACCCATGGGTGCAGATGCTCATCATATGCAAAGACGGTACACCAAACAAGCATCGGACTATGGAGTCTCTGGAGGGGCAGCAGACTCATGTGGAAGGAGAGATGCATGACCATGAAATGCTGGAGAGATCAAACACCATGGAGGCAGTCGGCCCAGGGGCCACCGACGAACTTACGGGGCCCGCGGAGCCTCGTCAGCAGCAATGAACACCCTCAGACAGTTCGTGATCTCATGAGTCTAGTATAGGCTCACTCCGCTAGTATCGTTTTTCTTTGTGAAACCAGGCAACCGAAAAATAAAATGAAGAGATATCTGATAATCCCCAAGTGCAAGGAATCATCGTAGCAATTTCCAAAGGTGGACGTGATAAGTATGGAGTGTCGAACCCTATCTGCCACTGATACGACTCTACGTACACCGTGTTTGCTTCCAACTAGCAATGAGAAATAAAACTATGTTGTGGGTATGAAGAGGATAACTTTCTATGATATCGGAGAGATAAAATATAAAAGTAGGTGCTGTTATCATAAAGTTAGAATATATTACTAAATATTATAAATAGCGAGTGTGTAATTATAGTGGATTGGTGTGCGGAATTGTCCTAGACAATCGTTAACAAGACCGGTAATCACTATTGTAGTTTCATATGAGGGAGAGGTATAAGCTAACATACTTTCTCTACTTGGATCATATGCACTTATGATTTGAACTCTAGCAAGCATCCGCAACTACTAAAGATCATTAAGGTAAAACCCAACCATAGCATTAAAGCATCAAGTCCTCTTTATCCCATACGCAATAACCCCCTTACTCGGGTTTGTGTTTCAGTCACTCACGCAACCCACTATAAGAGAATCATAAACGTATTGCAACACCCTACAGCGGGAATCCCTCACGCTTGCGCGACACAGAGGGCACCATAGGACAGCACCAAAGTAAAACATACAACTCATGCCAATTTAGATCATCAATCAACCCAAAGACAAAAGATATCTACTCAAAACATCATAGGATCGCAACACATCATTGGATCATAATATGTGGAATAAAGCACCATGTTCAAGTAGGGATTACAGCGGGGTGCGGGAGAGTGGACCGGGTAAAATAGATGAGGATGGTGATGATGATGGTGATGTTGATGAAGACGATCACCGTGGCGATGATTCCCCTCTCGATGGCACTCCGGTGCCACCAAGAGAGAGGAGGAGAGGTTCTCCCCCTTGTGCTTCCTCCTCCATGGCCTGCCCCCTGGATGGGGAGAGGTTCCTCCTCTGGTCCTTGGCCTTCATGGTGATGACGGCCCCTCCGGGATCCTCCTCCATGCTCTCCAGTGATGATGGCCCCCTCCGGCAGGGTGCCAGAGAGGGCCTAGATTGGTTTTCGGTGGCTACGGAGGCTTCTGGCGGCGAAAATCTGGATCTAGATTAATTTTCTAAGGTTTCTGTATTTATACGAATTTTTGGCGTCGGTCTCACGTCAAGGAGGTGCCCGAGGCGTCCACGAGGCAGGACCACACGCCTGGGGGGGGGGGCACCCTCATGGACGCCCCGGGACTCTCCTGGCCCAACTCTTTTACTCTGGGGTCTTCTTTTGGTCCATAAAAATTGTCAAAAATTGGCACATCAATTGGACTCCGTTTGATATTCCTTTTCTGTAAAACTCAAAAACAAGGAAAAAACAGAAACTGGCACTGGGCACTAGGTTAATAGGTTAGTCCCAAAAATCATATAAAATAGCATATAAATGCATATAAAACATCCAAGGTTGATAATATAATAGCATGAATACTTCATTAATTATAGATACGTTGGAGACGTATTAGCATCCCCAAGCTCAATTCCTGCTCGTCCTCGAGTAGGTAAATGATAAAAGAAATAATTTATGAAGTGTGAATGCTAGCAAGTGCATAAGTTTCATCAATGATAGTTTCAATCACTTTTTTATAACATCATTATATATCATAACAGTAGCTCATCTTCATAAAACTTTTCATGATCAAGTAACAAGCTATTCACACGTTAAAGTGTTATCATAAACTTTCTTGAAACTAACAAACTATATTCTAAGTCATCAAACAATTGCAATTCATCTTATTTTCAAGAAGGGTCTATGTCAGAGCTTTGATTTAGCAAACTCCACATACTCAACTATCATTTAGTCTTTCACAATTGCTAACACTCACTTGATATTTATGGGTTCCAAGTTTTAATCGGACACAGAGAAAGATAGGGGCTTATAGATTCGCCTCCCAACATTTTACCTCAAGGGTAATGTCAACAATAATAGTTCATGATAACTTACATCCAATTGGATATATATACCAGGATCTTTCCAACACAATGTGCTTGCCAAAGGATAAAATGTAAAAAGGAAAGGTGAAGATCACCATGACTCTTGCATAAGGGTAGAAGATAAAAATAGAAGATAGGCCCTTCGCAGAGGGAAGCAGAGGTTGTCGTGCGCTTTTATGGTTGGATGTGATAACCCACAAGTACAGGGGATCACAACAACTTTCGAGGGTAGAGTATTCAACCCAAATTTATTGATTCGACACAAGGGGAGCCAAAGAATATTCTCAAGTATTAGCAGCTGAGTTGTCAATTCAACCACACCCGGAAACTTAGTATCTGCAGCAAAGTGTTTAGTAGCAAAGTAATATGATAGTGATGGTAATAGTAACAAAAGAGTAATGAAACCAAAGTAATGTTTTTGGTGTTTTGTAGTGATTGTAACAATAGCAACGGGAAAGTAAATAAGCGTAAATCAGTATATGGAAAGCTCGTAGGCATCGGATCAATGATGTATAATTATGCCGGATGTGGTTCATCATGTAACAGTCATAACATAGCGTGACACAGAACTAGCTCCAATTCGTCAATGTAATGTACGCATGTATTCCGAATATAGTCATACATGCTCATGGAAAAGAACTTGCATGACATCTTTTGTCCTACCCTCCCGTGGCAGCGGGGTCCTAATGGAAACTAAGGGATATTAGGGCCTCCTTTTAATAGAGAACCGGAACAAAGCATTAGCACATAGTGAATACATGAACTCCTCAAACTACGGTCATCACCGGTAAGTATCCCAATTATTGTCACTTCGGGGTTAACGGATCATAACACATAATAGGTGACTATAGACTTGCAAGATAGGATCTAGAACTCTCATATATTGATGAAAACATAATAGGTTTAGATCTGAAATCATGGCACTCGGGTCCTAGTGACAAGCATTAAGCATAGCAAAGTCATAGCAACATCAATCTCAGAACATAGTGGATACTAGGGATCAAACCCTAACAAAACTAACTCGATTACATGGTGAATCTCATCCAACCCATCACCGTCCAGCAAGCCTATGATGGAGTTACTCACGCACGGCGGTGAGCATCATGAAATTGGTGATGTAGGATGGTTGATGATGACGACATCGACGAATCCCCCTCTCCGGAGCCCCGAACGGACTCCAGATCAGCCCTCCCGAGAGGTTTTAGGCCTTGGCGGCGGCTCCGTATTGTAAAACGCGATGATTTTTTCTTCCTTATTTTTTTCTCCTCGAAAGCAGTTATATAGAGTTGGAGTTGGAGTCGGGGGGTCTCCAGGGGGCCCACGAGGTAGGGGGACGCGCCCTAGGGGGGGCGCCCCCCACCCTCGTGAGAAGGGTGTGGGCCCCTTGGTCTTCATCTTTGACGAGGATTTTTTTATTATTTATTGTAAGGTATTCCATGGAGTTTCAGGTCATTCTGAGAACTTTTGTTTTCTGCACATAAAACAACATCATGGCAATTCTGCTGAAAACAGCGTCAGTCCGGGTTAGTTCCATTCAAATCATACAAGTTGGAGTCCAAAACAAGGGCAAAAGTATTTGGAAAAGTAGATACGACGGAGATGTATTAACTCCCCCAAGCTTAAACCCTTGCTTGTCCTCAAGCAATTCAGTTGACAAACTGAAAGAAATAAAGAAAAACTTTTACAAACTCGGATTGCTCTTATTGTTGTAAATATGTCAAGCTAGCATTCAAGTTTTCAACAAATATTATAACTATCCACAGTTGCAATAATTCTCAGGTCTCATGATTAGTCATATCAATAACACAATCAACTAGCAAGCCATAATAATAAATCTCGGATGACAACACTTTCTCAAAACAATCATAATACGATATAACAAGATGGTATCTCGCTAGCCCTTTCTGAGACCGCAAAACATAAATGCAGAGCACCTTTAAAGATCAAGGACTGACTAGACATTATAATTCATGGTAAAGGAGATCGAATCATAGTCACACCCAATGTAAACTGACAATAATGAATGCAAATGACAGCTGCGCTCTCTAGCTAGTGCTTTTTAATAAGAGGGTGATGACTCAACATAAAAGTAAATAGATAGGCCCTTCGTAGAGGGAAGCAGGGATTTGTAGAGGTGCCAGAGCTCGGTTTTAAAATAGAGGTGAATAATATTTTGAGCGATATACTTCCATTGTCAACATAACAATCAAGAGATGGCGATATCTTCCATGCTACACACATTATAGGCGGTTCCCAAATAGAATGGTAAAGTTTATATTCCCCTGATGTCTACTACACAACCTTCTTCTTGTAGACGTTGTTGGGCCTCCAAGTGCAGAGGTTTGTAGGACAATAGCAATTTCCTTCAAGTGGATAACCTAAGGTTTATCAATCCGTAGGAGGCGTAGGATGAAGATGGTCTCTCTCAAGCAACCCTGCAACCAAATAACAGAGAGTCTCTTGTGTCCCCAACACACCCAATACAATGGTAAATTGTATAGGTGCACTAGTTTGGCGAAGAGATGGTGATACACGTGGTATATGGATAGTAGATAATAGTTTTTGTAATCTGAAAATATAAAAACAGCAAGGTAACTAATGATAAAAGTGAGCGTAAACGGTATTGCAATGCGTTGAAACAAGGCCTAGGGTTCATACTTTCGCTAGTGTAAGTTCCCTCAACAATACTAACATAATTGGATCACATAACTATCCCTCAACATGCAACCAAGAGTCACTCCAAAGTCACTAATAGCGGAGAACAAACGAAGAGATTATGGTAGGGTACAAACCACCTCAAAGTTATTCTTTCCAATCAATCCGTTGGGCTATTCCTATAAGTGTCACAAACAGCCCTAGAGTTCGTACTAGAATTACACCTTAAGACACAAATCAACCAAAACCCTAATGTCACCTAGATACTCCAATGTCACCTCAAGTATCCGCGGGTATGATTATACGATATGCATCACACAATCTCAGATTCATCTATTCAACCAACACATAGGACCTCAAAGAGTGCCCCAAAGTTTCTGCCGGAAAATCACGACGAAAACGTGTGCCAACCCCTATGCATAGGTTCATGGGCGGAACCCGCAAGTTGGTCACCAAAACATACATCAAGTGGCACGTGGTATCCCATTGTCACCACAGATATCCACGGCAAGACATACATCAAGTGTTCTCAAATCTTTAAAGACTCAATCCGATAAGATTACTTCAAAGGGGAAACTCAATTCATTACAAGAGAGAAGAGGGGGGGGGGGAGAAACATAAGATCCAACTATAATAGCAAAGCTCGCGATACATCAAGATCGTGCCAAATCAAGAACACGAGAGAGAGAGAGATCAAACACATAGCTACTGGTGAAGGAAATATGCCCTAGAGGCAATAATAAAGTTATTATTTATTTTCTTATATCATGATAAATGTTTATTATTCATGCTAGAATTGTATTAACCGGAAACATAATACATGTGTGAATACATAGACAAACTTAGTGTCACTAGTATGCCTCTACTTGACTAGCTCGTTAATCAAAGATGGTTATGTTTCCTAACCATGAACAAAGTGTTGTTATTTGATTAACGAGGTCACATCATTAGTTGAATGATCTAATTGACATGACCCATTCCATTAGCTTAGCACCCGATCGTTTAGTATGTTGCTATTGCTTTCTTCATGACATATACATGTTCCTATGACTATGAGATTATGCAACTCCCGTTTGCCGGAGGAACACTTTGGGTGCTACCAAACATCACAATGTAACTGGGTGATTATAAAGGAGTACTACAGGTGTCTCCAAAGGTACATGTCGGAGAGGTATCTCTGGGCCCTCTCAGTAATGCACATCACTTAAGCCTTGCAAGCATTGCAACTAAATGAGTTAGTTGTGGGATGATGTATTACAGAACGAGTAAAGAGACTTGCCAGTAACGAGATTGAACTAGGTATAGGAATACCGACGATCGAATCTCGGGCAAGTAACATACCGATGACAAAGGGAACAACGTATGTTGTTATGCGGTCTGACCGATAAAGATCTTCGTAGAATATGTAGGAGCCAATATGGGCATCCAGGTCCCGCTATTGGTTATTGACCGGAGACGTGTCTCGGTCATGTCTACATTGTTCTCGAACCCGTAGGGTCCGCACGCTTAAGGTTACGATGACAGTTATATTACGAGTTTATGCATTTTGATGTACCAAAGGTTGTTCGGAATCCCGGATGTGATCACGGACATGACGAGGAGTCTCGAAATGGTCGATACATAAAGATTGATATATTGGAAGCCTATGTTTGGATATCGGAAGTGTTCCGGGTGAAATCGGGATTTTACCGGAGTACCGGGAAGGTTACCGGAACCCCCCGGGAGCTAAATGGGCCATGATGGGCCTTAGTGGAAAAGAAAAGAGGCAGCCCTACATGGGCTGCGTGCCTCCCCCTTCCCCTAGTCCTATTAGGACTAGGAGAGGTGGCCGGGCCCCTCCTTCTCTTTTCCCCCTCCGCGAATCCTATTCCAACTAGGATTGGGCGGGAATCCTACTCCCAGAGGGAGTAGGACTCTCCTGGCGCACCCCTTGTGGCCGGCCAGCCTCCCCCCTTTGGTCCTTTATATACTAAGGTAGAGGAACCCTAGAACACACAAGTTGATCCACGTGATCTATTCCTTAGCCGTGTGCGGTGCCCCCAGCCACCATATTCCTCGATAATAATGTAGCGGAGTTTAGGCGAAGCCCTGCTGCTGTAGTGCATCAAGATCGTCACCACGCCGTCGTGCTGACGGAACTCTTCCCCGACACTTTGCTGGATCGGAGTCCGGGGATCGTCTTCGAGCTGAACGTGTGCTCGAACTCGGAGGTGCCGTAGTTTCGGTACTTGATCGGTTGGATCATGAAGACGTACGACTACTTCCTCTATGTTGCGTCAACGCTTCCGCAGTCGGTCTACGTGGGTACGTAGACAACACTCTCCCCTCTCGTTGCTATGCATCACATGATCTTGCGTGTGCGTAGGAAATTTTTTGAAATTACTACGAAACCTACAACTGGTACATACCCTCAGCCCTAAGGGAGAACTACTCCCTCCTCATCATGGAGAGCACCGGGATGATGAAGATGGCCACCGGAGAAGAATTCCCCCCCTCCGGCAGGGTGCCGGAACGGGTCTAGATTGGTTTTCGGTGGCTACGGAGGCTTCTGGCGGTGGAACTCTCGATCTATTGTGTGTTTTGGAATTTTTAGGGTACGACGATATATATGGGTGCAAGAAGTACGTCGGAGGAGCCACGGGGGCCCCACGAGGCAGGGGGGCGCGCCCTAGGGGGGTGGGCGCGCCCCCCACCCTCTTGGGCAGCGCGTGTCTCCCCTGACGTGCACTCCAAGTTCCCTGGGTTGCTTTCCTTCCAAAAATAACTTCTCCAGTTGATTTCGTTCCGTTTCGACTCCGTTTCATATTCCTTTTCTTCGAAACACTGAAATAGGCATAAAACAGCAAATCTGGGCTGGGCCTCCGGTTAATAGGTTAGTCCCAAAAGTAATATAAAAGTGGATAATAAAGCCCAATATTGCCCAAAACAGTAGATAATATAGCATGGAGCAATCAAAAATTATAAATACGTTGAAGACGTATCAAGCATCCCCAAGCTTAATTCCTGCTCGCCCTCGAGTAGGTAAATGATAAAAAGATAATTTTTGATGTGGAATGCTAGTTGGCATAATTTCAATGTAATTATTCTTACTTGTGATATGAATATTCAGATCCGAAAGATTCAAGACAAAAGTTCATATTGACATAAAAATAATAATACTTCAAGCATACTAATAAAGCAATTATGTCTTCTCAAAATAACATGGCCAAAGAAAGTTATCCCTATAAAATCATATAGTCTGGCTATGCTCCATCTTCACCACACAAAATATTTAAATCATGCACAACCCTGATGACAAGCCAAGCAATTGTTTCATACTTTTGATATTCTCAAACTTTTTCAATCTTCACGCAATACATGAGCGTGAGCCATGGACATAACACTATAGGTGGAATAGAATGGTGGTTGTGGAGAGGACAAAAAGGAGAAGATAGTCTCACATCAACTAGGCGTATCAACGGGCTATGGAGATGCCCATCAATAGATATCAATGTGAGTGAGTAGGGATTGCCATGCAACAGATGCACTAGAGCTATAAATGTATGAAAGCTCAACAAAAGAAACTAGTGGGTGTGCATCCAACTTGCTTGCTCATGAAGACCTAGGGCATTTTGAGGAAGCCCATTATTGGAATATACAAGCCAAGTTCTATAATGAAAGATTCCCACTAGTATATGAAAGTGACAACATAGGAGACTCTCTATCATGAAGATCATGGTGCTACTTTGAAGCACAAGTGTGGTAAAAGGATAGTAGCATTGTCCCTTTTATTTTTTATTTTTTATTTGGCCTTTATTTTTTTATTTGGCATTTCCTTTTTTATGGCCTTTCTCTTTTTTATTTTGGGACAATGCTCTATTGAATGATGATCATCACACTTCTATTTATTTACAACTCAATGATACAACTCGATACTAGAACAAAGTATGACTCTATATGAATGCCTCCGCCGGTGTATCGGGATATGCAATGAATCAAGAGTGACAAGTATGAAAGATATATGAACAGTGGCTTTGCCACAAATACTATGTCAACTACATGATCATGCTAAGCAATATGACAATGATGAATGTGTCATGATGAACGGAATGGTGGAAAGTTGCATGGCAATGTATCTCGAAATGGCTATGTGATGAGGACATCAATACAATTGTTACACCCACAGCCCCTGCTGCTATACATACTGGACCAATTACTAGAGCTCGTGCACGCCAACTAAATTACCAGGTACTTTCGTTTCTTGGTAATGATTCTAATGTTCATGAGAATATGATGCTGCTTAAATTGGATACAATTGTTTTGCTTACAAATGAAGGGCCTAGCTTGGAGAAGGATGAACATTGGAGCAAGAACAAGCATGGAGATGATGGCATGCGCAAGGGGAACAAGAACGGAGTTACAAGTGATGATTTCAGGACTTCGAAGCCACCATAATGGGTGCATGAAGCCTTGGACGAAATATACAAGATGCCACTTCATAAATTTCGTCCCGAGGCTATTTTAGGTGCTGCGTCACCTTATTATTGGGCCAGGCCCATGTAATTTCGAAATACATAAGTATAGGCTATTTTTAGAGTCCGTATGTGTGGGGAAACAAGAGATAGGGTTGATTTCGGACTCCTCCACCAAGGGCCACGAAATTCCCCCCCCCCCTCTTCCTCCATATATACAACCCTTAGGGCATCGTTTAGACTTTGGGTTTTGTTTAGATTAAAAGTTCGCCATAGATGCAACTTCGCGTACTTCGTTTGTGTTCAACGACCAGACAAAGGCGTCACAGAACCCCACCTTGATCAATAAAGCTTTCATCTTATATTCGCAATATCCAGATTGTGATCTCAGTTTCTTGCTTGTTCTTCGTTTGCTCGCAGGAAATAGACCCTCGTGGTCAGGTTGATCGTGCTCCGGCGTGGTCAATAACCTCTCGGAGTTGGTTTAGCGATTGCTAAGGCGCGACGTCCTCGCACGTTCGTAGTCGGATCGTCAAAGTCGACTTCCACCAAAGCGAAATCCATCATCTCATCGAAAGACGGGACACCTCCGCCTCTACCAAGGGGTATCAGATTTCCAGGTTGCTCGGTGAGATTTTACAGTTTTTCGTAGTTTAGATCGAGTCTGTTCTTCATACCTATAGTCCACGAAAAAGCCACAAAAAAAATTAGGGTTAGTTCATCATATCCGAACCAATCTGAGCCTTTGCATAATCTTTTTAGGGTTTTGCTTTGTTGAATTTGCGGTTGCATCGTCGTTTCTAGTTGCTGGTCTTAGAGTCTAGTCTTTTAGAGTTTCGAGTTCTGGTCATAAGTTGTCACGCCGCCGCCGCACCATCATCATCACCCCTGCCATCTACCACCACCGCTTATCCGCCACCGCTTCGAATCCGTATCCATATACCACCACAGCTGTCATATACCACCACCGCTGCCATCTACCACCATATATCCATCTAGATTCCGATTCGTGTTTCCTTGCCGGAGTAGGTTTCGGAAAAAAAAAGAGTCGGGTAGCCACGCTCCGTTTAGGCCCAAAATTTTTCGAAAACGCATTTTTCGAAAAAATTTCTGGCTATCCTATTTTTAGGTGTTTCTGAGTGTTTTGAGACAGGTGCCATTATAGGAAGTTTTTTTTGACCCGTTTCCAGTTTTTGGGTCTGGGCAGTCAAAAAAAAAATTTGGTCGAAAAAATTTCGTGCCCATCCTGTTAGTTTGAGCTAAGAAGAGTTTTGAGACACTCGCCATTATAGTGATTTTTCGCAAAAAGAAAAAAAAAAGAGCGAAAAAAAAAATCCAGAGTGTGCTTTTCCCTTGTTTACGTGTCGCGCCGTGATTTTGTTAGTGTTCTAGGCTCACGTCTCTAGCACAGTCTAGCCTAGGACCAGCACAATACCGTCGTTGAGCGTTTATTCAACTTTGCATCTCTGAATTGATTATTGCTGGTCCTTTTTGCTACCATATTATAAGCCTTCCCAGCTCCACATACATCTACGTCGTGCGTTTGACTCTCCCTGGTAATCGCTCTATCCAAGCTTTGAGAGTTTTTGACTACAACGGTTGCCGATCACCGCCTGCTGCTGGGTAAGAACTGGTAAGAATTTGAGATTTGCTTGACGGATTTGTGACACCCACCACCACCACTTGTTCGTAGTCTGTAGGATCATATTCTTGTGTGTTTCTATTGCTGCTAACCATGCCAGGATCACAAGCCGACGAGATTGACTGGGAGAATTTATCGAACAAGGAGCTTCATGATAAGTTTCAGCAAATGATGACTGAACAGGTGCAAGATGTGCTGAACAATTTTGAAGAGGCCATGGAGAAGATCACTGGCCTTGAGAAGACGTTCGAAACAAAGCTCGATAACAAGTTTAATGAATTGCTCGCGCGTCTTCCACCACCACCACCTGATAGAGGCAAAGGTGTCCCGTCTTTCGATGAGATGATGGATATCGCTTTGTTGGAAGCCGACTTTGACGATCCGACTACGAACGTGCGAGGACGTCGCGCCTTAGCAATCGCTAAACCAACTCCGAGAGGTTATTGACCACGCCGGAGCACGATCAACCTGACCACGAGGGTCTGTTTCCTGCGAGCAAACGAAGAACAAGCAAGAAACTGAGATTGCAATCTGGATATTGCGAATATAAGATGAAAGCTTTATTGATCAAGGTGGGGTTCTGTGACGCCTTTGTCTGGTCGTTGAACACAAACGAAGTACGCGAAGTTGCAGCTATGGCGAACTTTTAATCTAAACAAAACCCAAAGTCTAAACGATGCCCTAAGGGCTGTATATATGGAGGAAGAGGGGGGAATTTCGTGGCCCTTGGTGGAGGGGTCCGAAATCAACCCTATCTCTTGTTTCCCCACACATACGGACTCTAAAAATAGCCTATACTTATGTATTTCGAAATTATATGGCCCTGGCCCAATAATAAGGTGACGCAGCACCTAAAATAGCCTCGGGACGAAATTTATGAAGTGGCATCTTGTATATTTCGTCCAAGGCTTCATGCACCCATTATGGTGGCTTCAAAGTCCTGAAATCATCACTTGTAACTCCGTTCTTGTTCCCCTTGCGCATGCCATCATCTCCATGCTTGTTCTTGCTCCAATGTTCATCCTTCTCCAAGCTAGGCCCTTCATTTGTAAGCAAAACAAATGTATCCAATTTAGGCAGCATCATATTCTCATGAACATTAGAATCATTACCAAGAAACGAAAGTACCTGGTAATTTAGTTGGCGTGCACGAGCTCTAGTAATTAGTCCAGTATGTATAGCAGCAGGGGCTGTGGGTGTAACAATTGTATTGATGTCCTCATCACACCACCACCACTTGTTCGTAGTCTGTAGGATCATATTCTTGTGTGTTTCTATTGCTGCTAACCATGCCAGGATCACAAGCCGACGAGATTGACTGGGAGAATTTATCGAACAAGGAGCTTCATGATAAGTTTCAGCAAATGATGACTGAACAGGTGCAAGATGTGCTGAACAATTTTGAAGAGGCCATGGAGAAGATCACTGGCCTTGAGAAGACGTTCGAAACAAAGCTCGATAACAAGTTTAATGAATTGCTCGCGCGTCTTCCACCACCACCACCCGCTGCACCTAACGCACCTCTCCAACAACAACAACAACGACTACCTCCACGTCGCGAAGCAGACCTCCGCCGAGCAAGCCGTGTTCCTCTTGCGTTTGGCCAAACTGTTGGTGCTGCTGTTGATACTTCTGTGGCTCCTGCTGCTGATGCGGAGGAGGATGATTTTGTGGGAGATTATGAGGATGAGGTTGATCAAAATCAACACTACGTGCAGCCACCTGTACCACCACCAGCAGGTCGACCTCAGGTATATATTCGTAATGGTAGGCCTGCACCACCACCTCAGGTACGAGATGATGTCCATATTCCTAAATTGAAATTGAATATTCCACCATTTGAGGATAGATATGTTCCTGATATATATCTTACTTGGGAGTTAGAAACTGAACAACGATTTACATGTTTACAATATCCTGAGGAGAGACGAGTTGCTGCTGCCGTTTGTGCTTTCACTAGTTTTGCATGTGTATGGTGGTCTGAACATTGTAGATTATATCCTATTCCAACTACTTGGGCTGCTTTGAAAACTGCTATGTGTACGCGTTGGGTTCCACCATATTATCAACGTGAATTGCTTCAAAAATTGCAGCGTTTAAGACAAGGGAAAAATTCTGTAGAAGAATATTATCAGGAATTACAAACTAGCATGATTAGATGTGGTATTGTTGAGGAGAATGAAGCTATGCTTGCATGTTTTGTGGGTGGATTAAATAGAGAGATTCAGATCATTCTAGACTATAAGGAGTATACTAATATCACTCGTTTATTCCATCTTGCTTGTAAAGCTGAATGTGAAGTGCAGGATCGACAAGCATTGGGGCGAACTAACTTTTCTGCAGGCCGACCTTCATCATGGACACCACGTGCATCTTCTACTTCAACTGCACCAGCACCTCCATCCGGTGCCACCTCCAGCCGTGATCCAAGAAAACAGGCACAACCACCATTATCTGCCAAGAGCGCACCTGCGGGGCCTGCACAGCGTTCTTCTTCTTCCATGGCATCAACAGGGCACACAAGTGATATTATTTGTCGTTGTTGTAAGGGAGGAGGTCATTATGCGAGAGAATGCAAATCTCCGCGTGTGATGATTGCTACCGCGGATGGTGGATATGAGTCCGCTAGTGACTATGATGAGGATAGTTTGGCTCTTATTACACGTGAAGAACATGGTGGAGATGATTCTGATCATGAGACGCAATACATGGCTCCTGAAGACGCTGACAGGTATGAATGTTTAGTTGCTCAACGTGTTTTGAGTGTGCAGGTCACACAAGCTGAGCAAAATCAGAGGCACAATTTGTTCCATACCAAGGGAGTTGTGAAGGAACGTTCTGTGCGCGTCATCATAGACGGAGGGAGCTGCAACAACTTGGCTAGCATGGAGATGGTGGAGAAGCTTTCTCTTACCACAAGACCACATCCACATCCTTACTACATCCAATGGTTCAACAACAGCGGCAAGGTTAAGGTAACACGTACTGTTCGTGTGCATTTTAGTATCTCTACATATGCTGATTATGTTGATTGTGATGTGGTACCTATGCAAGCATGTTCCTTATTACTTGGTAGACCATGGCAATTTGATAAAAATTCTGTACACCATGGTAGAAACAATCACTATACTCTTGTTCATAAGGATAAAAATATTACTTTGCTTCCTATGACTCCTGATTCCATTTTGAAAGATGATATTAATAGAGCTAATAAAGCACAATAGGAGAAGAATAAGAGTGAAAATCAGATTGTGGCAAAAGAATTTGAGCAACAAATGAAGCCTAATAATAAACCATCTAGTGTTGCTTCTGAAATTAAATTGAAAAGTGCATGTTTATTTGCCACCAAATCTGATATTGATAGATTTCAGCAAATCTGTTTGCTATGCTTTTGTGTGCAAAGAGGCATTATTTTCATTCGAGGACGTGCCTTCCTCTTTGCCTCCTGCTGTCACTAACATTTTGCAGGAGTTCGCTGACGTTTTTCCACAAGACGTGCCACCGGGATTTGATAGAGGCAAAGGTGTCCCGTCTTTCAATGAGATGGTGGATTTCGCTTTGGTGGAAGTCGACTTTGACGATCCGACTACGAACGTGCGAGGACGTCGCGCCTTAGCAATCGCTAAACCAACTCCGAGAGGTTATTGACCACGCCGGAGCACGATCAACCTGACCACGAGGGTCTGTTTCCTGCGAGCAAACGAAGAACAAGCAAGAAACTAAGATTGCAATCTGGATATTGCGAATATAAGATGAAAGCTTTATTGATCAAGGTGGGGTTCTGTGACGCCTTTGTCTGGTCGTTGAACACAAACGAAGTACGCGAAGTTGCAGCTATGGCGAACTTTTAATCTAAACAAAACCCAAAGTCTAAACGATGCCCTAAGGGCTGTATATATGGAGGAAGAGGGGGGAATTTCGTGGCCCTTGGTGGAGGAGTCCGAAATCAACCCTATCTCTTGTTTCCCCACACATACGGACTCTAAAAATAGCCTATACTTATGTATTTCGAAATTACATGGGCCTGGCCCAATAATAAGGTGACGCAGCACCTAAAATAGCCTCGGGACGAAATTTATGAAGCGGCATCTTGTATATTTCGTCCAAGGCTTCATGCACCCATTATGGTGGCTTCAAAGTCCTGAAATCATCACTTGTAACTCCGTTCTTGTTCCCCTTGCGCATGCCATCATCTCCATGCTTGTTCTTGCTCCAATGTTCATCCTTCTCCAAGCTAGGCCCTTCATTTGTAAGCAAAACAAATGTATCCAATTTAGGCAGCATCATATTCTCATGAACATTAGAATCATTACCAAGAAACGAAAGTACCTGGTAATTTAGTTGGCGTGCACGAGCTCTAGTAATTGGTCCAGTATGTATAGCAGCAGGGGCTGTGGGTGTAACAATTGTATTGATGTCCTCATCAGCACACAAGTGATATTATTTGTCGTCGTTGTAAGGGAGGAGGTCATTATGCGAGAGAATGCAAATCTCCGCGTGTGATGATTGCTACCGCGGATGGTGGATATGAGTCCGCTAGTGACTATGATGAGGAGACTTTGGCTCTTATTACATGTGAAGAACATGGTGGAGATGATTCTGATCATGAGACGCAATACATGGCTCCTGAAGACGCTGACAGGTATGAATGTTTAGTTGCTCAACGTGTTTTGAGTGTGCAGGTCACACAAGCTGAGCAAAATCAGAGGCACAATTTGTTCCATACCAAGGGAGTTGTGAAGGAACGTTCTGTGCGCGTCATAATAGACGGAGGGAGCTGCAACAACTTGGCTAGCATGGAGATGGTGGAGAAGCTTTCTCTCACCACAAGACCACATCCACATCCTTACTACATCCAATGGTTCAACAACCGCGGCAAGGTTAAGGTAACACGTACTGTTCGTGTGCATTTTAGTATCTCTACATATGCTGATTATGTTGATTGTGATGTGGTACCTATGCAAGCATGTTCCTTATTACTTGGTAGACCATGGCAATTTGATAAAAATTCTGTACACCATGGTAGAAACAATCACTATACTCTTGTTCATAAGGATAAAAATATTACTTTGCTTCCTATGACTCCTGATTCCATTTTGAAAGATGATATTAATAGGGCTAATAAAGCAAAACAGGAGACGAATAAGAGTGAAAATCAGATTGTGGCAAAAGAATTTGAGCAACAAATGAAGCCTAATAATAAACCATCTAGTGTTGCTTCTGAAATTAAATTGAACAGTGCATGTTTATTTGCCACCAAATCTGATATTGATGAGCTAGATTTCAGCAAATCTGTTTGCTATGCTTTTGTGTGCAAAGAGGCATTATTTTCATTCGAGGACGTGCCTTCCTCTTTGCCTCCTGCTGTCACTAACATTTTGCAGGAGTTCGCTGACGTCTTTCCACAAGACGTGCCACCGGGATTACCGCCTATTCGAGGGATTGAGCATCAGATTGACTTAATTCCCGGTGCTTCACTGCCAAACCGTGCACCATACCGTACCAATCCAGAGGAGACGAAGGAGATTATGCGCCAAGTACAAGAGCTTCTCGACAAAGGTTATATACGCGAATCCCTTAGTCCTTGTGCTGTTCCTATTATTCTAGTGCCGAAAAAGGATGGTACATCACGTATGTGTGTTGATTGTAGAGGCATTAATAATATTACTATTCGTTATCGTCATCCTATTCCTAGGCTAGATGATATGCTTGACGAATTGAGTGGTTCTACAATATTCTCCAAAGTTGATTTGCGTAGTGGCTACCACCAAATTCGTATGAAATTGGGAGATGAATGGAAAACAACATTTAAAACTAAGTTTGGATTATATGAGTGGTTAGTCATGCCTTTTGGGTTAACTAATGCACCTAGTACTTTCATGAGATTAATGAACGAAGTTTTACGTGCTTTCATTGGACGATTTGTGGTAGTTTACTTTGATGACATACTGATTTATAGCAGATCTTTGGAAGAACATTTGGAACATTTACGTGCTGTTTTTATTGCTCTACGTGATGCACGTTTGTTTGGTAACCTTGGGAAGTGCACCTTTTGCACCGACCGAGTATCTTTTCTTGGTTATGTTGTTACTCCACAGGGAATTGAAGTTGACAAAGCCAATATTGAAGCTATTGAGAGTTGGCCGCAGCCCAAAACGGTCACACAAGTTAGGAGTTTTCTTGGCCTCGCTGGATTCTATAGGCGTTTTGTGAGAGATTTCAGCACCATTGCTGCACCTCTCAACGAGCTTACAAAGAAGGATGTGCCTTTTGTTTGGGGTACCGCACAGGAAGAAGCCTTCACGGTATTGAAAGATAAGTTGACACATGCTCCTTTACTCCAACTTCCTGATTTTAATAAGACTTTTGAGCTTGAATGTGATGCTAGTGGAATTGGATTAGGAGGTGTGTTATTACAAGATGGCAAACCTGTTGCATACTTTTCTGAAAAATTGAGTGGGCCTAGTCTGAATTATTCTACTTATGATAAAGAATTATATGCTCTTGTTCGGACTTTAGAAACATCGCAACATTATTTATGGCCCAAAGAATTTGTTATACATTCTGATCATGAACCTTTGAAACATATTAAAAGTCAAGCTAAACTGAATCGTAGACATGCTAAATGGGTTGAATTCATTGAGACTTTCCCTTATGTCATTAAACACAAGAAGGGAAAAGAAAATGTTATTGCTGATGCATTGTCTCGTCGCTATACTATGCTTTCACAACTTGACTTCAAAATATTTGGTTTGGAGACCATCAAAGATCAATATGTGCATGATGCTGATTTTAAAGATGTAATGCAGAATTGTAAAGAAGGAAGAATGTGGAACAAGTTTGTCGTTAACGATGGATTTGTGTTTCGTGCTAACAAGCTATGCATTCCAGCTAGCTCCGTTCGTCTTTTGTTGTTGCAGGAAGCGCATGGAGGAGGATTAATGGGACATTTTGGCGTGAAGAAGACGGAGGACGTACTTGCTACACATTTCTTTTGGCCAAAGATGAGACGGGATGTTGAGCGTTTTATTGTTCGATGCACTACATGTCAAAAAGCTAAGTCACGACTCAATCCTCATGGTTTATATATGCCTTTGCCTGTACCTAGTGTTCCTTGGGAGGATATATCTATGGACTTTGTTTTAGGTTTACCTCGAACAAATAAGGGGAGGGATAGCATATTTGTTGTCGTGGATAGATTATCGAAAATGGCACACTTTATACCATGTCATAAAAGCGATGATGCTGTTAATGTTGCTGATTTGTTCTTTCGTGAAATTATTCGCTTGCATGGTGTGCCAAATACTATTGTTTCAGATCGTGATACTAAATTTCTTAGCCACTTTTGGAGATGTTTATGGGCTAAGTTGGGGACTAAACTACTTTTTAGTACTACTTGTCACCCCCAAACTGATGGACAAACTGAAGTAGTCAATAGAACGTTGTCTACTATGCTTAGGGCTGTTTTGAAGAATAATAAGAAAATGTGGGAGGAATGCTTGCCTCATATTGAATTTGCTTATAATCGTTCATTGCATTCTACTACTAAGATGTGCCCTTTTGAAGTTGTGTATGGTTTCCTACCTCGTGCACCTATTGATTTGTTGCCTCTTCCATCTTCGGAGAAGGTTAATTTTGATGCTAAACAACGTGTTGAATTGATTTTAAAAATGCATGAGTTAACTAAGGAAAACATTGAGCGCATGAATGCTAAATATAAACTTGCTGGAGATAAGGGTAGAAAACATGTTGTGTTTGCACCTGGAGATCTTGTTTGGTTACATTTGCGTAAGGATAGATTTCCTGATTTGCGCAAATCAAAGCTAATGCCACGTGCTGATGGTCCCTTTAAGGTGTTAGAGAAAATAAATGATAATGCATATAAACTTGAGCTGCCTGCAGATTTTGGGGTTAGTCCCACTTTTAACATTGCAGATTTGAAGCCTTATTTGGGTGAGGAAGATGAACTTCCGTCGAGGACGACTTCATTTCAAGAAGGGGAGGATGATGAGGACATCAATACAATTGTTACACCCACAGCCCCTGCTGCTATACATACTGGACCAATTACTAGAGCTCGTGCACGCCAACTAAATTACCAGGTACTTTCGTTTCTTGGTAATGATTCTAATGTTCATGAGAATATGATGCTGCTTAAATTGGATACAATTGTTTTGCTTACAAATGAAGGGCCTAGCTTGGAGAAGGATGAACATTGGAGCAAGAACAAGCATGGAGATGATGGCATGCGCAAGGGGAACAAGAACGGAGTTACAAGTGATGATTTCAGGACTTTGAAGCCACCATAATGGGTGCATGAAGCCTTGGACGAAATATACAAGATGCCACTTCATAAATTTCGTCCCGAGGCTATTTTAGGTGCTGCGTCACCTTATTATTGGGCCAGGCCCATGTAATTTCGAAATACATAAGTATAGGCTATTTTTAGAGTCCGTATGTGTGGGGAAACAAGAGATAGGGTTGATTTCGGACTCCTCCACCAAGGGCCACGAAATTCCCCCCCCCCCCTCTTCCTCCATATATACAGCCCTTAGGGCATCGTTTAGACTTTGGGTTTTGTTTAGATTAAAAGTTCGCCATAGCTGCAACTTCGCGTACTTCGTTTGTGTTCAACGACCAGACAAAGGCGTCACAGAACCCCACCTTGATCAATAAAGCTTTCATCTTATATTCGCAATATCCAGATTGCAATCTCAGTTTCTTGCTTGTTCTTCGTTTGCTTGCAGGAAATAGACCCTCGTGGTCAGGTTGATCGTGCTCCGGCGTGGTTAATAACCTCTCGGAGTTGGTTTAGCGATTGCTAAGGCGCGACGTCCTCGCACGTTCGTAGTCGGATCGTCAAAGTCGACTTCCACCAAAGCGAAATCCATCATCTCATCGAAAGACGGGACACCTCCGCCTCTACCACTATGGAAATGCCATAATAGGTAGGTATGATGGCTGTTTTGAGGAAGGTAAATGGTGGGTTTATGGTATCGACGGAAGTTGTGCGGTACTAGAGAGGCTAGCAATGGTGGAAGGGTGAGAGTGTGTGTAATCCATGAACTCAACATTAGTCATAAAGAACTCACATACTTATTGCAAAAATCTAGAAGTTATCAAAGCAAAGTATTACGGGCATGCTCCTAGAGGGATAGATTGGTAGGAAAAGACCATCGCTCGTCCCCGACCGCCACTCATAAGGAAGACAATCAATAAATAAATCATGCTCCGACTTCATCACATAACGGTTCACCATACGTGCATGCTACGGGAATCACAAACTTCAACACAAGTATTTCTCAAATTCATAACCACTCAACTAGAATGACTCTAATATCACCATCCTCATATCTCAAAACAATTATCAAGCATCAAACTTCTCATAGTATTCAATACACTCATAAGAGAATTTTATTATTCTTGAATACCTAGCATATTAGGATTTTAAGCAAACTACCATGCTATTTAAGACTCTCAAAATAATCTAAGTGAAGCATGAGAGTTCATCTATTTCTTCAAAATAAAACTACCACCATGCTCTAAAAGATATAAGTGAAGCACTAGAGCAAATGACAAACTACTCCGAAAGATATAAGTGAAGATCAATGAGTAGTCGAATAATTATGCAACTATGTGAAGACTCTCTAACATTTAATAATTTCAGATCTTGGTATTCTATTCAAACAGGAAGCAAAGCAAAATAAAATGATATTCTAAGAATAGCAAACATCATGTGAAGAAGCAAAAACTTAGGATCAACCGAAACTAACCGATAATTGTTGAAGAAGAAAGGTGGGATGCCAACCGGGGCATCCCCAAGCTTAGATGCTTGAGACTTCTTGAAATATTATCTTGGGGTTCCTTGGGCATCCCAAGCTTGAGCTTTTGTGTCTCCTTAATTCCTCTCATATCACGGTCTCCCTAAATCTCAAAAGCTTCATCCACACAAAACTCAACAAGGACTCGTGAGATAAGTTAGTATAAACCATTGCCAAAACCTTATCATACTCCACTGTAGCAAATCACTAAAATTATTATTCAACATTGCATACTAAATGCCTCTGCATATTTAATAGTCCTATCCTCAAATAGAATCATTAAAGAAGCAAACATATGCAAACAATGCAAACATAACAGCAATCTGCCTAAACACGATAGTCTGTAAAGAATGCAGCAACATCCATACTTCCCTAGCTCCAAAAATTATGAAAGATAATTCCCACTGTAGTAAATTTATCAGAGCTTAACATGCAAAAGGTTTCAACATTTTATCACATTCTGACTTTTCTAGGGAATTATTGCAACAGTAATAAACTTTCTGTTTTCAAACAGCAACATGTGGACTCCTAAAATAGGCATAGTAAAGGCTATTAATGCCACTTTTATTGAAACAAAGGATGCAAAACATTGTTCTAAATAACAGCAAGAAAATCTTAAAAAAATAAATTGACGCTCCAAGCAAAACACATATCATGTGGTGAATAAAAATATAGCTCTAAGTAAAGTTACTGATGAACGAAGACGAAAGAGGGGATGTCTTCCGGGGCATCCCCAAGCTTAGGCTTTTGGTTGTCCTGGAATATTACCTTGGGGTGCCTTGAGCATCCCCAAGCTTATTCTCTTGACACTCCTTATTCCATAGTTTATCGAATCTTTACCCAAAACTTGAAAACTTCACAACACAAAACTTAACAGAAAACTCGTAAGCTCCGTTAGTATAAGAAAGCAAATCACCATCATAAGGTACTGTAATGAACTCATTCTTTATTTATATTGGTGTTAAACTTAATTTATTCCAACTTCTCTATGGTTTATAAACTCTTTTACTAGCCATAGATTCATCAAAATAAGTAAATAACACATGAAAAACAGAATCTGTCAAAAATAGAACAGTATGTAGTAATCTGGATCATACGTATACTTCTGGAACTCATAAAATTCTCAAATAAATTGCTGGACCTGCGTAATTTATCTATTAATCATCTGTAAAAATAATTAACTAAATAGCACTCTCCAAATAAAAATGGCAGCAATTCTTGTGAGCGCTAAAGTTTCTGTTTTTTACAGCATGATCAACAAGACTCTCCCCAAGTCTTCCCAAAGGTTCTACTTGGCACAAACACTAATTAAAACAATAAAACCAAATCTAAACAGAGGCTAGATGAATTATTTATTACTAAACAGGAGCAAAAATCAAGGAATAAAAATATAATTGGGTTGCCTCCCAACAAGCGCTATCGTTTAACGCCCCTAGCTAGGCATGATGATTTCAATGATGCTCACATAAAGGATAGGAATTGAAACATAAAGAGAGCATCATGAAGAATATGACTAGAACATTTAAGTCTAACCCACTTCCTATGCATAGGGATTTTGTGAGCAAACAATTTATGGGAACAAGAATCAACTTGCATAGGAAGGTGAAACAAGCATAACTTCAAAACTTTAAGCACATAGAGAGGAAACTTGATATTATTGCAGTTCCTACAAGCATATATTCCTCCCTCATAATAATTTTCAGTAGCATCATGAATGAATTCAACAATATAACCAGCACCTAAAGCATTCTTTTCATGATCTACAAGCATGCAAAATTTACTACTCTCCACGTAAGCAAAATTCTTCTCATGAATAGTAGTGGGAGCAAACTCAACAAAATAACTATCATGTGATTGAAAATTAAGACCAAGATGACAAGTTTCATGGTTATCTTTATTCTTTAAAGCATACGTGTCATCATAATAATCATCATAGATAGGAGGCATGCTCTCATCATAATAAATTTGCAGATCAAAACTTGGGGGACAAAAAATATCATCTTCATCAAACATAGCTTCCCCAAGCTTGTGGCTTTGCATATCATTAGCATCATGGATATTCAAGGAATTCATACTAACAACATTGCAATCATGCTCATCATTCAAATATTTAGTGCCAAACATTTTATAGATTTCTTCTTCTAGTACTTGAGCACACTTATCCTTTCCATCATACTCATGAAAGATATTAAAAAGGTGAAGTGTATGAGACAAACTCAATTCCATTTTTTTGTAGTTTTCTTTTATAAACTAAACTAGTGATAAAACAAGAAACTAAAAGACTCGATTGCAAGATCTAAAGATATACCTTCAAGCACTCACCTCCTCGGCAACGCGCCAGAAAAGATCTTAATGTCTACTACACAACCTTCTTCTTGTAGACGTTGTTGGGCCTCCAAGTGCAGAGGTTTGTAGGACAGTAGCAAATTTCCATCAAGTGGATGACCTAAGGTTTATCAATGCGTAGGAGGCGTAGGATGAAGATGGTCTCTCTCAAGCAACCCTGCAACCAAATAACAGAGAGTCTCTTGTGTCCCCAACACACCCAATACAATGGTAAATTGTATAGGTGCACTAGTTCGGCGAAGAGATGGTGATACAAGTGGTATATGGATAGTAGATAATAGTTTTTATAATCTGAAAATATAAAAACAGCAAGGTAACTAATGATAAAAGTGAGCGTAAACGGTATTGCAATGCGTTGAAACAAGGCCTAGGGTTCATACTTTCGCTAGTGTAAGTTCCCTCAACAATACTAACATAATTGGATCACATAACTATCCCTCAACATGCAACCAAGAGTCACTCCAAAGTCACTAATAGCAGAGAACAAACGAAGAGATTATGGTAGGGTACGAAACCACCTCAAAGTTATTCTTTCCAATCAATCCGTTGGGCTATTCCTATAAGTGTCACAAACAGCCCTAGAGTTCATACTAGAATTACACCTTAAGACACAAATCAACCAAAATCCTAATGTCACCTAGATACTCCAATGTCACCTCAAGTATCCGTGGGTATGATTATACGATATGCATCACACAATCTCAGATTCATCTATTCAACCAACACATAGGACCTCAAAGAGTGCCCCAAAGTTTCTACCGGAGAATCACGATGAAAACGTGTGCCAACCCCTATGCATAGCTTCATGGGCGGAACCCGCAAGTTGGTCACCAAAACATACATCAAGTGGCACGTGGTATCCCATTGTCACCACAGATATCCACGGCAAGACATACATCAAGTGTTATCAAATCTTTAAAGACTCAATCCGATAAGATTACTTCAAAGGGGGAACTCAATTCATTACAAGAGAGAAGAGGGGGGGGAGAAACATAAGATCCAACTATAATAGCAAAGCTCGCGATACATCAAGATCGTGCCAAATCAAGAACACGAGAGAGAGAGAGAGAGAGATCAAACACATAGCTACTGGTACATACCCTCAGTCCCGAGGGAGAACTACTCCCTCCTCATCATGGAGAGCACCAGGATGATGAAGATGGCCACCGGAGAATGATTCCCCCCCTCCGGCAGGGTGCCGGAACGGGTCTAGATTGGTTTTCGGTGGCTACGGAGGCTTCTGGCGGCGGAACTCCCGATCTATTGTGTGTTTTGGAAGTTTTAGGGTACGACGATATATATGGGTGCAAGAAGTATGTCGGAGGAGCCATGGGGGCCCCACGAGGCAGGGGGGCGCGCCCTAGGGGGGTGGGCGCGCCCCCCACCCTCTTGGGCAGCCCGTGTCTCCCCTGACGTGCACTCCAAGTTCCCTGGGTTGCTTTCCTTCCAAAAATAACTTCTCCAGTTGATTTCGTTCCGTTTCGACTCCGTTTCATATTCCTTTTCTTCGAAACACTGAAATAGGCATAAAACAGCAAATCTGGGCTGGGCCTCCGGTTAATAGGTTAGTCCCAAAAGTAATATAAAAGTGGATAATAAAGCCCAATATTGCCCAAAACAGTAGATAATATAGCATGGAGCAATCAAAAATTATAGATACGTTGGAGACGTATCATCCCCCTCCACCAACAAACATCAATCCATGGCTTGCTCGAAACAACTAGTGCCTCCAACATACATCAGGTCCTGATGTCTACTACACAACCTTCTTCTTGTAGACGTTGTTGGGCCTCCAAGTGGAGAGGTTTGTAGGACAGTAGCAAATTTCCCTCAAGTGGATGACCTAAGGTTTATCAATCCGTAGGAGGCGTAGGATGAAGATGGTCTCTCTCAAGCAACCCTGCAACCAAGTAACAAAGAGTCTCTTGTGTCCCCAACACACCCAATACAATGGTAAATTGTATAGGTGCACTAGTTCGGCGAAGATATGGTGATACAAGAGGTATATGGATAGTAGATATAAGTTTTTGTAATCTGAAATTATAAAAACAGCAAGGTAACTAATGATAAAAGTGAGCGTAAACGGTATTGCAATGATAGGAAATAAGGCCTAGGGTTCATACTTTCACTAGTGTAAGTTCCCTCAACAATACTAACATAATTGGATCACATAACTATCCCTCAACATGCAACAAAGAGTCACTCCAAAGTCACTAATAGCGGAGAACGAACGAAAAGATTATGGTAGGGTACGAAACCACCTCAAAGTTATTCTTTCCAATCAATCAGTTGGGCTATTCCTATAAGTGTCACAAACAGCCCTAGAGTTCGTACTAGAATAACACCTTAAGACACAAATCAACCAAAACCCTAATGTCACCTAGATACTCCAATGTCACCTCAAGTATCTGTGGGTATGATTATACGATATGCATCTCACAATCTCAGATTCATCTATTCAACCAACACATAGGACCTCAAAGAGTGCCCCAAAGTTCCTACCGGAGAATCACGACGAAAACATGTACCAACCCCTATGCATAGGTTCCCAAGGTCAAGGAACCCGCAAGTATCACCAAAACATACGTCAAGTGTTCTTAAATCTTTAAAGACTCAATCCGGTAAGATAACTCCAAAGGGGAAACTCAATTCATTACAAGAGAGTAGAGGGGGGAGAAACATCATAGGATCCAAATATAATAGCAAAGCTCGCGATACATCAAGATCGTATCACCTCAAGAATACAAGAGAGAGAGAGAGAGATCAAACACATAGCTACTGGTACATACCCTCAGCCCCGAGGGAGAACTACTCCCTCCTCGTCATGGAGAGCACCGGGATGATGAAGATGGCCATCTAAGAAGGATTGCCCCCTCCGGCAGGGTGCTGGAACGGGTCTAGATTGGTTTTCGGTGGCTACGGAGGCTTCTGGCGGCGGAACTCCCGATCTATTGTGCTCTCAGACGTTTTTAGGGTATATGGAGATATATAGGCGGAAGAAGTACGTCAGGGGGGCCACGAGGGGCTCACGAGGGTGGAGGGCGCGCCCAGGGGGTGGGCGCGCCCCCCTGCCTCGTGACCTCGTAGAGCCCCCTACGTGCACTCCAAGTCTTCTGGGCTTATTTCCTTCCAAAAATGAGTTCCATGAAGTTTCAGGTCAATTGGACTCCGTTTGATTTTCCTTTTCTTCGAAACCCTAAAACGGGGTAAAAACATAAACTGGCACTAGGCTCTGGGTTAATAGGTTAGTCCCAAAAATGATATAAAAGTGTATAATAAATCCCATAAATATTCAAAACAGTAGATAATATAGCATGGAGCAATCAAAAATTATAACGTATCAGGTCCTAGGGGGAGTTTTGTTTGCAATTATTTTGATTTAGTTTGCATAAAGCATGGGACTGGGCATCCCGGTGACCAACCCTTTATCTCGTGAGTGAGGAGCGGAGTCCACTCCTTTTGAGAATAACCCGCCTAACATGGAAGATACGGACAACCCTAGTTGATACATGAGCTATTCGAGCATACAAAACAGGATGATTATTTGAAGGTTTAGAGTTTGGCACATACAAATTTACTTGGAACGACAGGTAGATACTGCATATAGGAAGGTATAGTGGACTCATGTGGAATAACTTTGGGGTTTAAAGAGTTTGGATGCACAAGCAGTATTCCCGCTTAGTACAGGTGAAGGCTAGCAAAAGACTGGGAAGCGACCAGCTAGAGAGCGACAACAGCCATGTACATGCATTAAAATTAATGAACATTGGATGCAAGCATGAGTAGGATATAATCCACCATGAACATAAATATCGTGAAGGCTATGTTGATTTGTTTCAACTACATGCGTGAACATGTGCCAAGTCAAGTCACTTAAATCATTCAGAGGAGGATACCACCCTATCATACCACATCATAACCATTTTAATAGCATGTTGGCACGCAAGGTAAACCATTATAACTCATAGCCAATCAAGCATGGCACAAGCAACTATGATCTCTAATTGTCATTGCAAACATGTTTATTCATAACAAGCTGAATCAAGAACGATGAACTCATCATATTTACAAAAACAAAAGAGGTCGAGTTCGTACCAGCTTTTCTCATCTCAGTCAGTCCATCATATATCATCATAATTGCCTTTCACTTGCACGACCGAACGATGTGAATAATAATAAGAGTGCACGTGCATTAGACTAAGTTGGAATCTGCGAGCATTCAATAAACAGGAGAAGACAAGGCAATATGGGCTCTTCTATCAAATAAACAATAATGCATATAAGAGCCACTTCAACAATTTAATCATGGTCTTCTCCTACTGACCCCCAATGAAAAGAAATGAAACTATTTACACGGGAAAGCTCCCAACAAGCAAAAGAAGAACAAGAAATATTTTTGGGTTTTCTTTTTAATTACTACTACAAGCATCGAAAGTAAATTAATTAAAAGCTACAACTAATTTTTTTGGTTTTTCCTAAGGTTTATTAATCACACAAGAAGAAAGCATAAAAGAAAATAAACTAGCATGGATGATACAATGAAAAAGTATGAGCACCGACATCTAGCAATGAGTGTGTGTGAACATAAATGTAATGTCGGTGAGAAATACGTACTCCCCCAAGCTTAGGCTTTTGGCCTAAGTTGGTCTATGGCCACGGCTGGCCTGGCTGATATCCATAATAATAGTTGTTGGGGTCGTACTGTGATGAGGAAGAAGAAGGCTCCGATTGCCACTGGCTGGCAATCATCTCCGGATCCCACTGATAGTTAGACTGTCGTGAAGGATCAAATTGTGGTTCCGGTTCTGGCTCCTCGGCTGGTGCAGGGTTCCGGTAGGCGTGGATAGCCGTCAACGGAACAAGGTACTTGCCTATAGTCGAATCAAACAAAGCAGGAGCAGGCAAGGTAATAGTCTCAGGATGATGTTTATTAAAGAACAATTGATATTTAAGCTCTCCTGCCCTATTCTTAACAATAAAATCATGTGCCACCATAATTTTATAATCTAAATAAACACGAGGCAGCACTTTTTCTTCCCTCTCAGCATGCCTAATAGGTATGTTAAAATGTGCAGCTAGGCGTGTGGCATAGACGCCTCCAAAGATGGGACCCTTAGTACGGTTCATAATTAACCGTCTAGCAATAATGCCGCCCATACTAAAAGTGTTATCACTGTATAAACCTTGGAGCAAAATAATAATATCAGAGATACTAAGGTTTCTAGAGTTTCCGCGACCAACTAAGCAACGGCTAGCAAATAATGCAAAGTAACATAAGACAGGAAAACGTATGCTAGTGATTCGTGCATCGGAAACCTTCCTAGTTTCCCCTACCGTGATAGTATTAATAAATCCCTCCACATCATCATGATGTGGTTCTTCTGTCTTGCCCCCAAAAGGGACTAAATCCGACATAAATCATAAAGTGACATCTCCTTATGCTCATCATATAAATGAAACTCCACCGTAGGTGGTGAGCTCCTAGAATGAAAATGAAAGTTTTGCACAAAGGTATTTGTGAGCAAGAGATACTGATCGCATTGGTCGTGGAGGAAAGCAGTGAGGCCTGCATTATGAGCCAACTCATGAAAATCTTCATAAATCCCGGCTGCTCTCAAGAAATCCTCGGAAGGCCATTCACACGCCCGAACCTCCGTGGTGCGTGGCAAATTATACTTAGGCTTCGGTGCCTTTTCCTTCGAGCTTTGGCTCAATGAGCCCCTCAATAATCTCCTCAAATTTTCTGAAAAATTCTAAAAATTTTAGTAACTTCAAAATAAAAGTAAACCAAACTCAATAATATTGATAGCAACTACTCCTACAAGTGCCTAGAGCCTATATCATGCATCAAAACTACTTTTGACCATATAAATTTGACATGCAAGCTCAAGAACAGGGTCACCTAAGCAACACAAATTTGCAATGAATAAAGCACTAGAACAAAAACTAATTGGACCAATGGAGGAGTCACATACCAAGGAACAATCTCCCCAAGCAGTTTTGTGAGAGGTGCTTTGAGCAAGGAGATCGAAAATGGCAGCAAAACGAGCTTGGACTCGGGTTTGAGTTGGTTTTTCATGTTTGGGGGAGGAAGATGAAGTGTGTGGCTGAAAGAATAAGTGGAGGAGAGCCACCGTGGGCCCACGAGGCAGGGGGGTGCGCCCTAGGGGGGTGGGCGCGCCCTCCACCCTCGTGGCAAGGTGGTTGCCCCCCTGGTGTGTTCTTTGTTCCATAAATCCTCAAATATTCTATAAAAAATCATATTTAATTTTCAGGGCATTTGGAGAACTTTTATTTTCGAGGTATTTTTATATTGCACAGATAATCAGATAACAGACAGAAAATTATTTATTTTTACTTTATTTCAACTAAATAACAGAAAGTATAGAGAGGGTACAGAAGGTTGTGCTTCTAGTTTCATCCTTCTCATGCTCGTCAAAAGGAATCCACTAACAAGGTTGATCAAGTCTTGTTAACAAACTCATTCCAATTAACATGAAACCGGAGAAATTTCGAATAACACTAGGTTACCTCAACGGGGATATGCACATCCCCAATAATAAGTATATCATATTCTTCTGACAGTAGGAAGAGGAAATTCAAAACCTCCAAATATAATCGATGGAATTTTTCTGATAGAATTGATACTACTCCCTCCTTCCATCTATATAGGGCCTAATGCGTTTTTTAAGACCGCCTTTGACTATTGACAAGATTAATAGTACATGACATGCACAATGTAAAAATTATATCATTGAAAGCTCCTTTCACACACGAATTTAACGAAGTGCTTTGTGTAAGTTGCATGTCATATATTATTACTTTAATATTTGGTCAAAATTAGCCTCGAAAAACGCATTAGGCCCTATATAGATGGAAGGAGGGAGTATGAACTTGAGGTTGTTTGCTCGGAAAGTGTATCGTATGCTCATTACCATTAACATGAGAAGTGACATTGCCTTTGTTGCAATCAATAACAGCCCCTGTAGTATTAAGAAAAGGTCTTCCAAGAATAATAGACATACTATCGTCCTCGGGAATATCAAGAATAACAAAGTCTGTTAAAATAGTAACGTTTGCAACCACAACAGGCACATCCTCACAAATACCGACAGGTATAGCAGTTGATTTATCAGCCATTTGCAAAGATATTTCAGTAGGTGTCAACTTATTCAAATCAAGCCTACGATATAAAGAGAGAGGCATAACACTAACACCGGCTCCAAGATCACATAAAGCAGTTTTAACATAGTTTCTTTTAATGGGGCATGGTATAGTAGGTACTCCTGGATCCCCAAGTTTCTTTGGTATTCCACCCTTAAAAGTATAATTAGCAAGCATGGTGGAAATTTCAGCTTCTGATATCTTTCTTTTATTTGTAACAATATCTTTCATGTACTTAGCATAAGGATTCATTTTAAGCATATCAGTCAATCGCATACGCAAAATATAGGTCTAATCATTTCAACAAAGCGCTCAAAATCCTCATCATCCTTTTTCTTGGATGGTTTGGGAGGAAAAGGCATGGGTTTCTGAACCCAAGGTTCTCTTTCTTTACCATGTTTCCTAGCAACAACGTCTTTCTTATCATAACGTTGATTCTTTGATTGTGGGTTATCAAGATCAACAGCAGGTTCAATTTCTACATCATTATCATTACTAGGTTGAGCATTATTATGAACATCATCATTAACATTTTCATTAGGTTCATGTTCATTACCAGATTGTGTTTCAGCATCAGACATAGAGATATCATTTGGATTGTCAGGTGGTTCAGCAATAGGTTCACTAGAAGTTTGCACAGTTCTATCATTTTTCTTTTTCTTCTTTTTAGAAGAACTGGGTGCATCAATTTTATTTCTCTGAGAATCTTGCTCAATTCTCTTAGGGTTTCCTTCAGGATACAAAGGTTCCTGAGTCATTCTACCAGTTCTAGTAGCCACTTTAACATCATAATCATTTTTCTTACTATTCATCTCATTGAGCAATTCTTTTTGAGCTTTAAGTACTTGTTCTACTTGAGTGGTAACCATAGAAGCATGTTTGCTAACAAGTTTAAGTTCACCTTTAATATTGGCCATATAATCACCCAAGTATTTAATCATATCAGCATTTTGTTTTAATTGTCTACCAAAATAAGCATTGAAGTCTTCTTGCTTAAACATAAAATTATCAAACTCATCCAAGCATTGACTAGCAATTTTAGTAGGAGGGATTTCAGCTTTATCATATCTATAGAGAGAATTTACCTTTACTACCTGTGTCGGGTTATCGGGGTCTGGAGGTGCATTTTGTTTTAATTGTCTACCAAAATATTGAAGTCTTCTTGCTTAAACATAAAATTATCAAACTCATCCAAGCATTGACTAGCAATTTTAGTAGGAGGGATTTCAGCTTTATCATATCTACAGAGAGAATTTACCTTTACTACCTGTGTCGGGTTATTGGGGTCTGGAGGTTCTTTAATAAATAAAGGATTAAGATCATATATTTCTTCATCAGGCGGTAAATTGAGACCATGTATTTCTTCAATAGGAGGTAAATTCTTAACATCTTCAGCTTTAATACCTTTTTCTTTCATAGATTTCTTTGCCTCTTGCATATCTTCAGGACTGAGAAATAGAACACCTCCCTTCTTCGGAGTTGGTTTAGGAATAGGATCATTAATTGGAGCAGGAGCTGCCTCAGGAGCTGGCTCAGGAGGTGCCCAAT
Organism: Triticum dicoccoides; assembly: GCF_002162155.2. NCBI lineage: Eukaryota > Viridiplantae > Streptophyta > Magnoliopsida > Poales > Poaceae > Triticum > Triticum dicoccoides. The sequence continues at coordinate 201,756,261 of NC_041382.1, forward strand.
TATTTTCATTTGTCAACATATTATTCAATAAGATTTCAGCTTCATCCAGTGTTCTTTCCCTGAAAAGAGAACCAACACAACTATCCAGGTAATCTCTGGAAGCATCGGTTAGTCCATTATAAAAGATATCAAGTATTTCATTTTTCTTAAGAGGATGATCAGGCAAATCATTAAGTAACTTGAGAAGCCTCCCCCAAGCTTGTGGGAGACTCTCTTCTTTAATTTGCACAAAGTTGTATATTTCCTTTAAAGCAGCTTGTTTCTTATGAGCAGGGAAATATTTAGTAGAGAAGTAATAAATCATATCCTGGGGACTACGCACACAACCAGGATCAAGATAATTAAACCATATCTTAGCATCACCCTTTAATGAGAACGGAAATATTTTAAGGATATAAAAGTAGCGAGATCTCTCATCATTAGTGAACAGGGTGGCTATATCATTTAATTTAGTAAGATGTGCTACAACAGTTTCAGATTCATAGCCATGAAAAGGATCAGATTCAACCAAAGTAATTATATCAGGATCAACAAAGAATTCATAATCCTTATCAGCAACACATATAGGTGAAGTAGCAAAAGCAGGGTTAGGTCTCATCCTAGCATTTGGAGATTGCTTATTCCAATTAGCTAATAACATTTTGAGTTCATATCTATCTTTATAGGCTAAAATAGCTAAAGAAGCATCTTGATCAAATAAATAACCCTTAGGAATAACAAGTGATTCTTCATCATCACTTTCATCTTCATAATCAGATTCAATATTTTCAATCTCTCTAGCCCTAGCAACTCGTTCCTCTAGAAAATCACTAAGTGGCATAGTAGAAGTAGCATCATCAATAACACACGACATATAAGAACGAATAGCAGAAGCAGGTGTAGGTGTCACAAGCTTACTCATAACAGAAGGTGAATCAAGTGCAGAGCTAGATGGTAGTTCCTTACCTCCCCTCGTAGTTGAGGGATAGATCTTGGTTTTTGGATCTCTCAAGTTCTTCATAGTGTCCAGCAGATATAAATCCCAAGTGACTCAAAGAATAGAGCTATGCTCCCCAGCAACGACGCCAGAAACTGGTCTTGATAACCCACAAGTATAGGGGATCGCAACAGCTTTCTAGGGTAGAGTATTCAACCCAAATTTATTGATTCGACACAAGGGGAGCCAAAGAATATTCTCAAGTATTAGCAGCTGAGTTGTCAATTCAACCACACCTAGAAACTTAGTATCTGCAGCAAAGTGTTTAGTAGCAAAGTAATATGATAGTGATGGTAACGGTAACAAAAGAGTAACGAAAGCAAAGTAATGTTTTTGGTGTTTTGTAGTGATTGTAACAATAGCAACGGGAAAGTAAATAAGCGTAAACCAGTATATGGAAAGCTTGTAGGCATCAGATCAATGATGGATAATTATGTCGGATGTGGTTCATCATGTAACAGTCATAACATAGCGTGACACAGAACTAGCTCCAATTCGTCAATGTAATGTAGGCATGTATTCCGAATATAGTCATACGTGCTTATGGAAAAGAACTTGCATGCCATCTTTTGTCCTACCCTCCCGTGGCAGCGGGGTCCTAATGGAAACTAAGGGATATTAAGGCCTCCTTTTAATAGAGAACCAGAACAAAGCATTAGCACATAGTGAATACATGAACTCCTCAAACTACGGTCATCACTGGTAAGTATCCCGATTATTGTCACTTCGGGGTTAACGGATCATAACACATAATAGGTGACTATAGACTTGCAAGATAGGATCTAGAACTCTCATATATTGATGAAAACATAATAGGTTCAGATCTGAAATCATGGCACTCGGGCCCTAGTGACAAGCATTAAGCATGGCAAAGTCATAGCAACATCAATCTCAGAACATAGTGGATACTAGGGATCAAACCCTAACAAAACTAACTCGATTACATGGTGAATCTCATCCAACCCATCACCGTCCAGCAAGCCTACGATGGAATTACTCAAGCACGGCGGTGAGCATCATGAAATTGGTGATGGATGATGGTTGATGATGACGACGACGACGAATCCCCCTCTCCGGAGTCCTGAACGGACTCCAGATCAGCCCTCCCGAGAGGTTTTAGGGCTTGGCGGCGGTTCCGTATCGTAAAACGCGATGATTTCTTCTCCCTTATTTTTCTCTCCCCGAAAGCAGTTATATAGAGTTGGAATTGGAGTCGGGGGGTCTCCAGGGGGCCCACGAGGTAGGGGCGCGCCCTAGGGGGGGGCGCCCCCACCCTCGTGAGAAGGGTGTGGCCCCCCTGGTCTTCATCTTTGGCAAGGATTTTTTATTATTTATTGTAAGGTATTTCGTGGAGTTTCAGGTCATTCCGAGAACTTTTGTTTTCTGCACATAAAACAACATCATGGCAATTCTTCTGAAAACAACGTCAGTCCGGGTTAGTTCCATTCAAATCATACAAGTTGGAGTCCAAAACAAGGGAAAAAGTGTTTGGAAAAGTAGATACGACGGAGACGTATCAGGATGCACAAAATCTTAATGCAAAAGAACGTCACTTTATATTGCCACTTGTGATATGGACCTTTATTATCCAGTCCGTCGCTTTTATTTCTTCCACATCACAAGATCGTATAAAGCTTACTTTCTCCACATTAATAGATCATACATATTTAGAGGGCAATTTTTATTGCATGCACCAATGACAACTTACTTGAAGGATCTTACTCAATCCATAGGTAGGTATGGTGGACTCTCATGGCAAAACTGGTATAAGGAATGTTTGGAAGCACGAGTAGTATCTCTACTTGGTGCAAAGAATTTGGCTAGCATGAGGGGGAAAAGCAAGCTCAACATGTTGGATGATCCAAGACAATATACTTTATTTCAGATATAAGAAAACATAACCCATTACATTGTCTTCCTTTTCCGACATCAACCTTTTAGCATGTCATATTTTAATGAGTGCTCACAATTACAAAAGATGTCCAAGATAGTATATTTATATGTGAAATCTCTCTTCCTTCAATATTCTTTCATGAATTGTTCAAGTGACCAATTCTACGTTTGCTAACTTTCAATAAGTTTACTACCTATACTTATTCTATGCGAAGTCATTACTCCCCATGGTATAAGCATATGAAACATATATAAATTTAGATTTATGATATTCAATTATTCAACCATTTACTCATAGGATATACGTGAAGCACGTGAGTAAATGACAAACTACTCCAAAAGATAATAGTGAAGGACACTGAGTAGTCAAATAATTAACTAGCCATGGGAGGATTCTTTTTCATTTAGTAATTCAGATCCAATGATTTTATTCAAACAGCAAGTAAAATTGAAAATATGCTCCAAGCAAAACACATATCATGTGACAAATAAAAATATAGCTCCGAGTAAGGTATACCGATAGTTTTGAAGACGAAAGAGGGGATGCCTTCCGGGGCATCCCCAAGCTTAGGCGTTTGAGTCTTCCTTAAATATTACCTTGGGGTGCCTCGGGCATCCCCAAGCTTCCACTCCTTACTCTCCTCATATCGATATCTCACCCAAAGCTTGAAAACTTCAATCACACAAAACTTAACGGAACTTCATGAGATAGGTTAGTATGATAAAGAGCAAACCATTTCACTTTTGGTACTGTCAAAGACAAGATTCATAATTGTTCTCACACAATTCCTACTGTAGCATATAATTACAACAATTTATATTGATCAATATAAGCCATGGAAACTAGAAAACAAGCAAACTATGCATTGCAAACAGAATCTGTCAAAAACAGAACAGTCTGTAGTAATCTGTACTCCAACCATACTTCTGCTACTCCAAAAATTCTGAAAAAATATTAAAACCTGGGTAATTTGTCTATTGATCTTCTTCAAAAAGAATCAGTATTTTATATCGCTTCTGTTAAAAATGAGAATTGTTTTCCTAAGCACAAAAATTTCCGTTTTTAGCAAGATCAAATAAACTATCACCGTAAGCCGTCCCAAAGGTCTTACTTGGCACTTTATTGAAACAAAAGCAATAAAACATGATTACTACAGTAGCGTAATCATGTGAACACATAAAACAGTAGGTAAAAGTGTTGGGTTGTCTCCCAACAAGCACTTTTCTTTAACGTCTTTTAGCTAGGCATGATGATTTCAATGATGCTCACATAAAAGATAAGAATTAAAACATAAAGGGGGCATCATGAAGAATATGACTAGCATATTTAAGTCTAACCCACTTCCTATGCCTAGGGATTTTGTGAATACATAATTTATAGGAGCAAGAATCAACTAGCATAGGAAGGCAAAACAAGTATAACTTCAAAGCTTTAAGCATATAGAGAGGAAACTTGATATTATTGCAACTCCTACAAGCATATATTTCTCCCTCATAATAATTTTCAGTAGCATCATGAATTAATTCAACAATATAACCATATCATAAAGCATTCTTTTCAAGATCTACAAGCATAGAAATTTTTCTACTCTCCACATAAGCAAAACTCTTCTCATTCGGAATAGCGGGATCACTAGTTCCTAAAGTTGACACTCTTCCAAACCCGCTTTAGATGGTAGTATTATTCATACTCAAAAAGATATAAGTGAAGTTCATGGAGCTTTCTACAATTAATATAAACTAACCAATGTCCAAGCTCAAAATGTATAAGTGAAGCACACGAAGCATTCTATAAAACCATACTCAAAAGATTTAAGTGAAGCACAAAAAGCAATTCTATAAGATCATACTTAAAAGATATAAGTGAAGCACATGAATCATTCTATAAATCAATGAAGGGCTATCTCATACTAGCATGGTTCATAAAGGAATAACAAAAAACACAAAGGACACAAATCATGTGAACGAAACAAAAACCGAGGTATACCGATAATTGTTGAAGAAGAAAGATGGGATGCCAACCGGGGCATCCCCAAGCTTAGATGCTTGAGTATCCTTAGAATATTTACTTGGGGTGCCTTGGGAATCCCCAAGCTTGAGCTCTTGCCACTCTTTATTCTTCTCACATCGGTAACTCCTCATTCTTCAAACACTTCATCCACAAAAAACTTTAACAAAAACTTTGTGAGATCTGTTAGTATAATAAAGCAAATTACTACCTTTAGATACTGTTGCAAACTCATTTCAATTTCATATTAGAACTATATCTACTGTATTCCAACTTCACCATGGTTCATACCCCCCTATACTACCCATAGATTCATCAAAAATAAGCAAACAACACACGAAAAACAGAATCTGTCTAAAACAGGACAGTCTGTAGTAATCTGAAGGTTTAGTGAACTTCTGTAACTCCAAAAATTATGAACTAAATTTGAAAATTTGAAAAATTTATACATTAGTAATTTGAAAAAAGTTTCAGACCCATTTGACTTTCCAGTAAAAAAATGTAAAATCACGCGCTACAGCCAAAGTTTCTGTTTTTGTTCTGCACGTAGTAAATAAGCAATCTAATCATTCTAAAACCAAAGCTTGCCATATTATTTTTATAATACAATGGATTTACGTAAGGGGGTAATTATTTACAGAGAAAATTCCATGAAAAATTATACATTGTTTCTGTGAGCATGAACACGAGTGCTCATGGTCGACCCTCACTTCTTCAATGCATAACTTTCCAATCACTTCTCTTTTTGAAAAACTTTTTAGGCATGAGAGGCAAGCAATTTTTTTATATTTTCATTCTTTTAAAAAAATTGTATGTTTCACCCACAACTAAACATAAACAAAAAAGGAAAAATAAAATCTACTTAGTGAAGAAAGCAAACAAGCACACACGAGAATATCAACCCCACGCTATTGCTCCCCGGCAACGGCGCCAGAAAAGAGCTTGATAATCCCCAAGTGCAAGGAATCATCGTAGAAATTTCCAAAGGTGGAAGTGATAAGTATGGAGTGTCGAACCCACAAGTAGCTAAAGGTAAGATCAATATTCTCTCAAGCCCTATCTGCCACTGATACGACTCTACGTACATCAAACGTTTGCTTCCAACTAGCAACGAGAAATAAACCTATGTTGTGGGTATGAAGTGGATAACTTTGTATGATATCGGAGAGATAAAATATAAAAGTAAGTGTTGTTTTCATAAAGTTAGAATATATTACTAAATATTATAAATAGCAAGTGTGTAATAATGGTGGATCGGTGTGCGAAGTTGTCCTAGGCAATCGTTAACAAGACCGGTAATCACGATTGCAGTTTCATATGAGGGAGAAGCATAAGCTAACATACTTTCTCTACTTGGATCATATGCACTTATGATTGGAACTCTAGCAAGCATCCGCAACTACTAAAGATCATTAAGGTAAAACCCAACCATAGCATTAAAGCATCAAGTCCTCTTTATCCCATACGCAATAACCCCCTTACTCGGGTTTGTGTTTCAGTCACTCACGCAACCCACTATAAGCGAATCATAAACGTATTGCAACACCCTACAGCGGGAATCCCTCATTCTTGCGCAACACGGAGGGCACCATAGGACAACACCAAAGTAAAACATACAACTCATACCAATCTAGATCATCAATCAACCCAAAGACAAAAGATATCTACTCAAAACATCATAGGATGGCAACACATCATTGGATCATAATATGTGGCATAAAGCACCATGTTCAAGTAGGTATTACAGCGGGGTGCGTGAGAGTGGACATCATAAAATAGATGAGGATGGTGATGATGATGGTGATGTTGGTGAAGACGATCACCATGGCGATGATTCCTCTCTCGATGGCACTCCGGTGCCACCAAGAGAGAGGAGGAGAGGTTCTCCCCCTTGTGCTTCCTCCTCCACGGCCTCCCCCCTGGATGGGGAGAGGTTCCCCCTCTGGTCCTTGGCCTTCATGGTGATGATGGCCCCTACGGGATCCTCCTCCATGCTCTCCGGTGATGATGGCCCCCTCCGGCAGGGTGCCAGAGAGGGCCTAGATTGGTTTTCGGTGCCTACGGAGGCTTCTAGCGGCGGAACTCCCGATCTAGGTTAATTTTCCGAGGTTTCTGTATTTATAGGAATTTTTGGCATCGGTCTCACGTCAAGGAGGTGCCCGAGGCATCCACAAGGCAGGACCACACGCCTGGGGGTGGGGGGGGCGCCCCCACCCTCATGGACGCCCCGGGACTCTCCTGGCCCAACTCTTTTACTCCGGGGTCTTCTTTTTGTCCATAAAAAATCGTCAAAAATTGGCACGTCAATTGGACTCCGTTTGATATTCCTTTTCTGTAAAACTCAAAAACAAGGAAAAACAGAAACTGGCACTGGGGACTAGGTTAATAGGTTAGTCCCGAAAATCATATAAAATAGCATATAAATACATATGAAACATCCAAGGTTGATAATATAATAGCATGAATACTTCATAAATTATAGATACGTTGGAGACGTATCAGCATCCCCAAGCTTAATTCCTACTCGTCCTTGAGTAGGTAAATGATAAAAGAAATAATTTATGAAATGCATAAGTTTCATCAATAATAGTTTCAATCACTTTTTATAACATCATTATATATCATAACAGTAGCTCATCGTCATAAAACTTTTCATGATCAAGTAACAAGCTATTCACATGTTAAAGTATAGATCATAAACTTTCTTGAAACTAATGATACATCTCCATCATATCTACTTTTCCAAACACTTTTGCCCTTGTTTTGGGCTCTAACTTGTATGATTTGAATGGAACTAACCCAGACTGACGCTGTTTTCAGCAAAATTACCATGGTGTTGTTTTATGTGCAGAAAACAAATATTCTCGGAATGACCTGAAACTTCACGGAACATCTTAGAAAAAACAATAAAAAATCCTCGCCAAAGATGAAGACCATGGGGCCCACGCCCTTCTCACGAGGGTGGGGGCGCGCCCCCCTAGGGCGCGCCCGCCTACCTCGTGGGCCCCCTGGATGCCCTCCGACACCAACTCCAACTCTATATATTTGCTTTTGGAGAGAAAAAATCAGAGATAAGAAATCATCGCGTTTTACGATACGAAGCCGCCGCCAAGCCCTAAAACCTCTCGGGAGGGCCGATCTGGAGTCCGTTCGGGGCTCCGGAGAGGGGGATTCGTCGCCGTCGTCATCATCAACCATCCTCCATCACCAATTTCATGATGCTCACCGCCGTGTGTGAATAATTCCACTGTAGGCTTGCTGGACGGTGATGGGTTGGATGAGATTTATCATGTAATCGAGTTAGTTTTGTTAGGGTTTGATCCCTAGTATCCATTATGTTCTGAGATTGATGTTGCTATGACTTTGCTATGCTTAATGCTTGTCACTAGGGCCCGAGTGCCATGATTTCAGATCTGAACCTATTATGTTTTCATGAATATATGTGAGTTCTTGATCCTATCTTGCAAGTCTATAGTCACCTACTATGTGTTATGATCCGGCAACCCCGAAGTGACAATAATCGGGACCATTCCCGGTGATGACCATAGTTTGAGGAGTTCATGTATTCACTATGTGCTAATGCTTTGTTCCGGTTCTCTATTAAAAGGAGGCCTTAATATCCCTTAGTTTCCAATAGGACCCCGCTGCCACGGGAGGGTAGGACAAAAGATGTCATGCAAGTTCTTTTCCATAAGCACATATGACTATAATGGAATACATGCCTACATTACATTGATGAATTGGAGGTAGTTCTGTGTCACCCTATGTTATGACTGTTACATGATGAACCGCATCCGGCATAATTATCCATCACTGATCCGGTGCCTATGAGTTTTCCATATACTGGTTTACGCTTATTTACTTTCCCGCTGCTACTATTACAATCACTACAAAATACCAGAAACATTACTTTTGTTGTCTCTACTTTTGTTGCTGCTACCACCACTATCATATTACTTTGCTACTAAACACTTTGCTGCAGATACTAAGTTTCCAGGTGTGGTTGAATTGACAACTCAGCTGCTAATACTTGAGAATATTCTTTGGCTCCCCTTGTGTCGAATCAATAAATTTGGGTTGAATACTCTACCCTCGAAAGCTGTTGCGATCCCCTATACTTGTGGGTCATCAAGACTAATTTCTGGTTCCGTTGCCAGGGAGCATAGCTCTATTCTTTGAGTCACTTGGGATTTATAACTGCTGGACACTATGAAGAACTTGAGAGATCCAAAAACCAAGATCTATCCCTCAACTACGAGGGGAGGTAAGGAACTGCCATCTAGCTCTGCACTTGATTCACCTTCTGTTATGAGTAAGTTTGCGACACCTACACCTGCTTCTGCTATTCATTCTGATATGTCGCATGTTATTGATGATGCCACTTCTGCTATGCATGATACTTATGATGAAACTGCTTCTATGCCTGATACTACTGTGCCCCTTGGTGAATTTCTTGATGAACAAATTGCTAGGGCTAGAGAAAAATAAATTATTGAATCTGAATACGATGATGATAGTGATGATGAAAATATGCCAGTTATTCCTGAGGGCTATCTTTTTGATATGGAATCTTCTGCCGCTATTTTAGCTTGCAAGGATAGATATGAGCTTAAGAGGTTATTAATTAAATGGAACAAAGAATCACTTAGAGATAAAATGAAACTTGACCCTGCTTTTGCTACTTCACCTATATGTGTTCCTGATAAGGATTATGAATTCTCTGTTGATCCTGATATAATTACTTTGGTTGAATCTGATCCGTTTTATGGCTATGAATCTGAAACTGTCGTGGCACATCTTACTAAGTTAAATTATATAGCAGCCCTGTTTACTAATGATGAGAGATCGCGTTACTTTTATATACTCAAAATATTTCCGTTCTCATTAAAGGGTGATGCTAAGATATGGTTTAATTCTCTTGATCCTGGTTGTGTGCGTAGTCCCCAGGATATGATTTATTACTTCTCTACTAAATATTTCCCTGCTCATAAGAAACAAGCTGCTTTGAGGGAAATATACAACTTCGTGCAAATTAAAGAAGAGAGTCTCCCACAAGCTTGGGGGAGGCTTCTCAAGTTACTTAATGCTTTGCCTGGTCATCCTCTTAAGAAACCAGAAATACTTGATATCTGTTATAATGGACTAACCGATGCTTCCAGAGATTACCTGGATAGTTGTGCTGGTTCTCTTTTCAGGGAAAGAACACCGGACGAAGCTGAAATTTTATTGAATAATACATTGACAAATGAAAATAATTGGGCAGCTCCTGAGCCAACTCCTGCTCCAATTACTGAGCCTATTCTTAAACCAACTCCGAAGAAGAGAGGTGTTCTATTCCTCAGTCCCGAAGATATGCAAGAGGCAAAGAAATCTATGAAAGAAAAAGGTATTAAAGCTGAAGACATTAAGAATTTACCTCCTATTGAAGAAATACATGGTCTTAATATACCGCCTATTGAAGAAACATATGATCTCAATTCTTTATTTACTGAAGAACCTCCCGATCCCGTTATCCTGACACAGGTAGTAAAGGTAAATTCTCTCTATAGATATGATAAAGCTGAAGTCCCTCCTACTAAAATTGCTAGTCAGTGCTTGGATGAGTTTGATAACTTTATGTTTAAGCAAGACGACTTCAATGCTTATTTTGGTAGACAATTAAAAGAAAATGCCTATATGATTAGACGCTTGGGTGATTATATGGCTAATGTTAAAGGTGAACTTAAACTTGTTAGCAAACATGCTTCTATGGATACCACTCAAGTAGAACAAGTACTTAAGGCTCAAAAAGAAGTGCTTGATGAAATGAATAGTAAGAAAAATGATTATGCTGTTAGAGTGGCTACTAGAACTGGTAGAATGACTCAGGAACCTTTGTATCCTGAAGGCCACCCTAAGAGAATCGAGCAAGATTCTCAAAGAAATAATATTGATGTTCCTAGTTCTTCTAAAAAGAAGAAGAAGAAAAATGATAGAACTGTGCAAACTTCTAGTGAACCTATTGCTGAACCACCTGATAATCCAAATGATATATCTATGTCTGATGCTGAAAAACAATCTGGTAATGAACAAGAACCTAATGAAAATATTAATGATGAGGTTCATGATGATGCTCAACCTAGTAATGATAATGATGTAGAAATTGAACCTGCTGTTGATCTTGATAACCCACAATCAAAGAATCAACGTTATGATAAAAGAGACTTTGTTGCTAGGAAACATGGTAAAGAAAGGGAACCTTGGGTTCAGAAACCCATGCCTTTTCCTCCGAACCCATCCAAGAAAAAGGATGATGAGGATTTTGAGCGCTTTGCTAAAATGATTAGGCCTATCTTTTTGTGTATGCGATTAACTGATGTGCTCAAAACAAATCCTTATGCTAAATATATGAAGGATATCATTACTAATAAAAGAAAGATACCGGAAGCTGAAATTTCCACCATGCTTGCTAATTATACTTTTAAGGATGGAATACCAAAGAAACTTGGAGATCCCGGAGTACCTACTATACCTTGCTCCATTAAAAGAAATTATATTAAAACTGCTTTATGTGATCTTGGAGCTGGTGTTAGTGTTATGCCTCTCTCTTTATATCGTAGACTTGACTTGAATAAGCTCACACCTACCGAAATATCTTTGCAAATGGCTAATAAATCAACTGCTATACCTGTCGGTATTTGTGAGGATGTGCCTGTTGTGGTTGCAAACGTTACTATTTTAACATACTTTGTTATACTTGATATTCCCGAGGATGATAGTATGTCTATTATTCTTGGAAGACCTTTTCCTAATACTGCAGGGGCTGTTATTGATTGCAACAAAGGCAATGTCACTTTTCATGTTAATGGTAATGAGCATACGGTACACTTTCCAAGGAAACAACCTCAAGTTCATAGTATCAACTCTATTTGAAAAATTCCATCGATTATATTTGGAGGTTTTGAATTTCCTCTTCCTACTGTCAAGAAGAAATACGATATACTTATTATTGGGGATGTGCATATCCCCGTTGAGGTAACTTAGTGTTATTCGAAATTTCTCTGGTTTCATGATTATCGGAATGAGTTTGTTAACAAGACTTGATCAACCTTGTTAGTGGATTCTTTTTGATGAGTATGAGATGGATGAAACTAGAAGCACAACCTTCTGTACCCCACTTTTACTTTCTGTTATTTATATTAAATAAAGTAAAAATAGTATTTTTCTGTCTGTTTCCTGACTTATCCGTGCAACATAAAAATATCCCGAAACTAAAATACCTCAGAATGACATGCCAATTTAATATGATTTTTTTCGGGAATATTTGAGGATTTACTATGCAAAATTACCACGGGAGGAGCTGCCACCTGGCCACGAGGGTGGTGGGCACGCCCCCTACCTCGTGGGCCCACGGTGGCCCTCCTCCACTTATCCCAACACCCATCTTCTTCCTCTGTCTCACACAAACCCGAGAAACCAACTCAAGCACAAGTTCCAGCCACTTTTGCTGTGATTTTCGATCTCCTTGCTCAAAGCACCTCTCGCAAAACTACTTGGGGAGATTGTTCCTTGGTATGTGACTCCTCCATTGGTCCAATTAGTTTTTTCTAGTGCTTTATTCTTTGCAAATTTGTGCTGCATAGGTGACCATGTTCTTGAGCTTGCATGTCAAATTTATATGGTTCCAAGTAGTTCTAATGCTTGATTTAGGCTCTAGGCACTTGTAGGAGTAGTTGCCATCAATATTATTGAGTTTGGTTTACTTTTATTTTGAAGTTACTAAAAAATTTCAGATTATTTCAGAAAAATAATGAGGAGATTCTTGAGGGGCTCATCGAGCCAAAGCTTGAAGGAAAAGGCACCAAAGCCTAAGTATAATTTGCCGCGCACCGCGAAGATTCGGACGTGTGAATGGCCTTCTGATGATTTCTTGAGAGCAGCCGGTATCTATGAAGATTTTTATGAATTGGCTCACAATGCAGGCCTCACCACTTTCCTCCACGACCAATGCGATCAGTATCTCTTACTCACAAATACTTTTGTGCAAAACTTTCATTTTCATTCTGGGAACTCACCACCTACGGTGGAATTTCATTTATATGATGAGCATAAAGAGATGTCACTTTATGATTTCTGTCGGATTTGTTTAGTCCCTTTTGAGGGCAAGACAGAAGAACCACATCATGATGATGTGGCTGGATTTATTGATACTATCACTATAGGAGAAACTAGGAAGGTTTCCGATGCACGAATCACTAGCATACATTTTCCTGTTTTACGTTACTTTGCATTATGTGCTAGTCGTTGTTTAATTGGCACGGAAACAGTGGAAACCTTAGCACCCCTGATATAATTATTCTGCACCACGGTTTATACAGTGATAACACTTTTAGTATGGGCGGTATTATTGCTAGACGATTAAGTATGAACCGTACTAAGGGTCCCATCTTTGGAGGCGTCTATGCCACACGCCTAGCTGCACATTTTAACATACCTATTAGGCACGCTGAGAAGGAAGAAAAGGTGCTGCCCCGTGTTTATCTAGATCATAAAAGTATGGTGGCACATGATTTTATTGTTAAGAATAGGGCAGGAGAGCTTAAATATCAATTGTTCTTTAACAAACATCATCCTGAGACTATTATCCTGCCTGCTCCTTCTCTGTTTAATTTTGTAGGACCCTACCTTGTTACGTGGGTTGCCGTCCAAGCTTACAAGAATCCTGCACCAGCCCCGGAACAGGAACCACAAGATGAGCCTCCACGACAATCTGTTTATTCTTGGGATACATAGATGACTGTCAGCCAATGGCAGTCAGAGTCTTCTTCTTCATCACAGTATGATCCCAATTATTCCTCCTCATCACAGTACGACCCCAACAACTATTATTATGGATATCCGCCAGGCTAGCCGTGGCCATAGACCAACTTAGGCCAAAAGCCTAAGCTTGGGGGAGTACGTATTTCTCACCGACATTACATTTATGTTCACACACACTCGTTGCTAGATGTCGGTGCTCATACTTTTTCACTGTAATATCCATGCTAGTTTATTTTCTTTTTCCTGCTTTCTTCTTGTGTGTTTGCTAAACCTTAAGAAAAACCAAAAAAAATAGTAGTAGTTTATTTTTCTACTATAGTAGTAATAATTAAAAAGAAAACCCCAAAATATTTCCCGTTCTTTTTTTGCTTGTTGGGAGCTTTCCCGTGTAAATAGTTTTATTTCTTTTCTTTTCTTTGGGGGTCAGTAGGAGAAGACCATAATTAAATTGTTGAAGTGGCTCTTATATGCATTATTGTTGAATTAACCAAGAGCCCATATTGCCTTGTCTTCTCCTGTTTATTGAATGCTCGCAGATTCCAGCTTAGTCCAATGCACGTACACTCTTATTATTATTCACATCGTTCGGTCGTGCAAGTGAAAGGCAATTATGATGATATATGATGGACTAACTGAGATGAGAAAAGCTGGTATGAACTCGACCTGTTTTGTTTTTGTAAATATGATGAGTCCCTCATTCTTGATTCAGCTTATTATGAATAAACATGTTTGCAATGACAATTAGAGATCGTAGTTGCTTGTGCCATGCTTGATTAGCTATGAGTTATAATGGTTTACCTTGTGTGCCAACATGCTATTGAGATGATTATGATGTGGTATGATGGGGTGGTATCCTCCTTCGAATGATTTAAGTGACTTGACTTGGCACATGTTCATGCATGTAGCTGAAAACAAATCAACATAGCCTTCATGATATTTATGTTCATGGTGGATTATATCCTACTCATGCTTGCATCCAATGTTTATTAATTTTAATGCATGTACATGGCTGTTGTCGCTCTCTAGTTGGTCGCTTCCCAGTCTTTTGCTATCCTTCACTTGTACTAAGCGGGAATACTGCTTGTGCATCCAATCCCTTAAACCCCAAAGTTATTCCAGATGAGTCCACCATACCTTCCTATATGCGGTATCTACCTGCCGTTCCAAGTAAATTTGTATGTGCCAAACTCTAAACCTTCAAATAAACATTCTGTTTTGTATGCTCGAATAGCTCATGTATCAACCAAGGCTGTCCTTATCTTCCGTGTTAGGCGGTTTATTCTCAAGAGGAGTGGACTCGGCTCCTCACTCACGAGAAAATGGCTGGTCACCGGCATGCCCAGTCCCATGCTTTATGCAAACTAAACCAAAATTAATTGCAAACAAAACTCCCCCTGGGACCTGATGTATGTTGGAGGCACTCGTTGTTTCGAGCAAGCCATGGATTGATGCTTGTTGGTGGAGGGGGGGGGGGTATAAACTTTACCATTCTGTTTGGGAACCGCCTATAATGTGTTTAGCATGGAAGATATCACCATCTATTGTTACGTTGACAATGAAAGTATACCGCTCAAAATACAATTTATCTCTATTTCAAAACCGAGCTCTGGCACCTCTACAAATCCCTGCTTCCCTCTGCGAAGGGCCTATCCTTTTACTTTTGTGTTGAGTCATCACCCTCTTATTAAAAAGCACTAGCTGGAGAGCACAGCCGTCATTTGCATTCATCACTGTTAATTTATATTGGGTATGACTATGATTGGATCTCTTTTACCATGAATTACAATGTCTAGTCGGTCCTTGATCTTTAAAGGTGCTCTACATTTATGTTTTGCAGTCTCAGAAAGGGCTAGCGAGATACCATCTTGTTATATCATATTATGATTGTTTTGAGAAAGTGTTGTCATCCGAGATTTATTATTATGGCTTGCTAGTTGATTATGCTATTGATATGAGTAATTATGAGATCTGAGAATTATTGCAAATGTGGTTAGTTATGATCTATGCTGAAAACTTGAATGCTGGCTTGACATAGTTACAACAACAAGAGCAAACAGAGTTTGTAAAAGTTTTTCTTTCTTTCTTTCAGTTTGTCAACTGAATTGCTTGAGGACAAGCAAGGGTTTAAGCTTGGGGGAGTTGATACGTCTCCGTCGTATCTACTTTTCCAAACACTATTGCCCTTGTTTTGGACTCTAACTTGTATGATTTGAATGGAGCTAACCCGGACTGACGCTGTTTTCAGCAGAATTACCATGGTGTTGTTTTATGTGCAGAAAACAAATATTCTTAGAATGATCTGAAACTTCACGGAACATCTTAGAAAAAACAATAAAAATCCTCGCCAAAGATGAAGACCAGGGGGCCCACACCCTTCTCACAAGGGTGGGCCCCCCTAGGGCGCGCCCCCTACCTCGTGGGCCCCCTGGATGCCCTTCGACGCCAACTCCAACTCTATATATTTGCTTTCGGAGAGAAAAAAATCAGAGAGAAGAAATCATCGCGTTTTACGATACGGAGCCACCGCCAAGCCCTAAAACCTCTCGGGAGGGCTGATCTGGAGTCCGTTCGGGGCTTCGGAGAGGGGGATTCGTCGCCGTCGTCATCATCAACCATCTTCCATCACCAATTTCATGATGCTCACCGTCGTGTGTGAGTAATTCCATCGTAGGCTTGCTGGACGGTGATGGGTTGGATGAGATTTATCATGTAATCGAGTTAGTTTTGTTAGGGTTTGATCCCTAGTATCCATTATGTTCTGAGATTGATGTTGCTATGACTTTGCTATGCTTAATGCTTGTCACTAGGGACCGAGTGCCATGATTTCAGATCTGAACCTATAACGTTTTCATGAATATATGTGAGTTCTTGATCCTATTTTGCAAGTCTATAGTCACCTACTATGTGTTATGATCCGGCAACCCCGAAGTGACAATAATCGGGACCACTCCCGGTGATGACCATAGTTTGAGGAGTTCATGTATTCACTATGTGCTAATGCTTTGTTCCGGTTCTCTATTAAAAGGAGGCCTTAATATCCCTTAGTTTCCAATAGGACCCCGCTGCCACGGGAGGGTAGGACAAAAGATGTCATGCAAGTTCTTTTCCATAAGCACGTATGACTATATATGGAATACATGCCTACATTACATTGTTGAATTGGAGCTAGTTCTGTGTCACCCTATGTTATGACTGTTACATGATGAACCGCATCCGGCATAATTATCCATCACTGATCCGGTGCCTACGAGTTTTCCATATACTGGTTTACGCTTATTTACTTTCCCGCTGCTACTGTTACAATCACTACAAAATACCAAAAACATTACTTTTGTTGTCTCTACTTTTGTTGCTGCTACCACCACTATCATATTACTTTGCTACTAAACACTTTGCTGCAGATACTAAGTTTCCAGGTGTGGTTGAATTGACAACTCAGCTGCTAATACTTGAGAATATTCTTTGGCTCCCCTTGTGTCGAATCAATAAATTTGGGTTGAATACTCTACCCTCGAAAGCTGTTGCGATCCCCTATACTTGTGGGTTATCAACTAAAAACTATATTCTAAGTCATCAAACAATTGCAATTCATCTTATTTTCAGGAAGGGTCAATGTTAGAGCTTTGATTTAGCAAACTCCACATACTCAACTATCATTTAGTCTTTCACAATTGCTAACACTCACGTGATATTTATGGGTTCAAAGTTTTAATCGGACACAGAGAAAGATAGGGGCTTATAGATTTGCCTCCCAACCTTTTACCTCAAGGGTAATGTCAACAATAATAGTTCATGATAACTTACATCCAATTGGATATATATACCAGGATCTTTCCAACACAATGTGCTTGCCAAAGGATAAAACGTAAAAAAGAAAGGTGAAGATCACCATGACTCTTGCATAAGGGTAGAAGATAAAAATAGAAGATAGGCCCTTCGCAGAGGGAAGCAGAGGTTGTCATGCGCTTTTATGGTTGGATGCACAAAATATTAATGCAAAAGAGTGTCACTTTATATTGCCACTTGTGATATGGACCTTTATTATGCAGTTCGTCGCTTTTATTTTTTCCACATCACAAGATCGTATAAAGCTTATTTTCTCCACATTAATAGATCATGCATATTTAGAGGGCAATTTTTATTGCATGCACCGATGACAACTTACTTGAAGGATCTTACTCAATCCATAGGTAAGTATGGTGGACTCTCATGGCAAAACTGGTATAAGGAATGTTTGGAAGCATGAGTAGTATCTCTACTTGGTGCGAAGAATTTGGCTAGCATGAGGGGGGAAAGAAAGCTCAACATGTTGGATGATCCAAGACAATATACTTTATTTCAGATATAAGAAAACATAACCCATTACATTGTCTTCCTTGTCCGACATCAACCTTTTAGCATGTCATATTTTAATGAGTGCTCACAATTACAAAAGATGTCCAAGATAGTATATTTATATGTGAAATCTCTCTTCCTTCAATATTCTTTCATGAATTGTTCAAGTGACCAATTCTACGTTTGCTAACTTTCAATAAGTTTACTACCTATACTTATTCTATGCGAAGTCATTACTCCCCATGGTATAAGCATATGAAACATATATAAATTCGGATTTATGATATTGAATTATTCAACCATTTACTCATAGGATATACGTGAAGCACGTGAGTAAATGACAAACTACTCCAAAAGATAATAGTGAAGGACAATGAGTAGTCAAATAATTAACTAGCCATGGGAGGATTATTTTTCATTTAGTAATTCAGATCCAATGATTTTATTCAAACAGCAAGTAAAATTGAAAATACGCTCCAAGCAAAACACATATCATGTGACGAATAAAAATATAGCTCCGAGTAAGGTATACTGATAGTTTTGAAGACAAAAGAGGGGATGCCTTCCGGGGCATCCCCAAGCTTAGGCACTTGAGTCTTCCTTAAATATTACCTTGGGGTGCCTCGGGCATCCCCAAGCTTAGGGTCTTTCCACTCCTTATTCTCGTCATATCGATATCTCACCCAAAGCTTGAAAACTTCAGTCACACAAAACTTAACGGAACTTCGTGAGATAGGTTAGTATGATAAAGAGTAAACCATTCACCTTGGTACTGTCAAAGACAAGGTTCATAATTGTTCTCACACAATGCCTACTGTACCATATCATTTCTACAATTTATATTGAGAAATATAAGTCATAGGAACTAGAAAACAAGCAAACTATGCAATGAGAACAGAATCTGTCAGAGACAGAACAGTCTGTAATGATCTGAACACTAACCATACTTATGCTACTCAAAAAATTATGAAATAAATTGGTGGACGTGAGGAATTTGTCTACTAATCTTCTGCAAAAAGAATCAGCACCAAAGCACTCTTCGACATGGAAATGATGAGATGCTGGAGATCTTGGAGTAGAATCCTACACCAAGAGAAATTTATGACAAGAATCTCAATGACACTGCAACCATGTGTATAAGGAGAGGTATGGTTGAAAAGCAAAGGAGACCTTTCATACACATCACAAGTGCAAAGGAACTATGGGAAAGTATTATAAGGTCCAAGACCGGTACCTCCACCCTCCGGAGTGCTCAATATGAAATTGCTAAGGGGCAATTGCAAAACTTTTGTATGGAGAAAGGTGAAACTCCCAATCAACTCCTTGAGCCTCTCATGACTCTCACTGCTGACATTGAGTCGTGTGAGTATGACAAGACACAAGATGGATTCAACATGACTAAGCGATTTCTTGTGGACAAGTTGCTTCATGCTCTTGCCCCATATCACCACCAAATGGTGTGGGACATAAGACAACACCATGCCTTCAAGGAAATGACTATAGATGACATCATATCCACCTTCCAACTATTTGAAGAGTCAAAGACAAATGCCACAAAACATCTTGCCATGCATGGTACTCCAACATCAAAGATCAATCTTGCATTGAAGGCCAAGCATGTATGTGAAGATGAGCGATGAAGATGGTGATGAGGTTGAATCCGATGAGGGCCCTTCATATGAAGACATGGCTATCTTTGTCAAGAAGTTTAGCGCGGGAAAATTCAAGGGAAGATTTAAAAAGAAGAAAGTAAGAAAATGCTACAACTGTGAAGAAACCAATCACTTCTCCAACGAGTGCCCTTATGAGAAGAGGGAGGATAAACCAAGGTTTCCCAAGACCTTTCCCAAGAAGAAGTTGCCAAATCCTTTGAACTCCGATCTCAAGAAGGGAGATGGGAAAGCAATGGTTGCTCAAGAAGAATCCGATCCGGATGGTGTTAGTGGTATTGCCGGAGTTGCTCAAGATTCTCAAAACACGTTGAGGCTAGTCAACAAGAGTGGTGATGTTGTCACCTACAACTATATGAAGGACTACAAGGGCAACGCTCACAAGTGCCTAATGGCAAAGGCCGTGGTAGAAGATGGAAATGACTAAAGCTCTCTCGACAAGGTCAAGGTAACTCCATGATCAAATCCTCCTCTTTTCACTCCTCCTACTCCTAGTGATGAGTATCTTGATGCGAAGGATAGTCATGAGGATGATGATATAGATGATCCTATGCTTGGTAAACTAAATAAGTTCATGTGCTCCCTCAAAGGAAAGAAGCTCACTATGTTTCGTATGCTTATGGAGATGGTGAGTAAGCACACCATCACCATTAAGGAACTCGAAACCCTCGTCACCGAGGAAAAGGAAAAATATGAAATCCTTGAGCGGAAAGTCCAATATGAGGAAACACAAAATGATGAACTATGCTTGAAAATTGGTGCAAACATTGCTGTTCATACTAAAGATCTTTCCTCCTTGAAAAAGGCTATTGACTCTTGCAAAGAGTTGATGAATGATAAAAGTAAGCTTGTGAAGTCGAATGCCTCTCTCTCTAAGGATTGTGAGCTCCTATCCGTGTCCCTCAAGACTAAGGAATAAGAGCTCACCCTTCTTACAAAGAGTTTTGAGACACTCAAGCTTACTTATCTTGAAACTCTAGCCAAGGCTTAGTCTTCTCCTATTACCAATGTTGATGCTTGTACTACTAACTCTAGTAGTGATCTAGCATCTATTCTTGAGGAAGATCGCTTTCTCAAGGCTCAAATCAAGAAAGGGCTCATGACGTGTGCTCAAGGGCAAAAGAACCTTAATGAGGTATTGAGCCAACACAATGAAGTGTTCGCCAAAGAGGGACTTGGGTTTGACCCAAGAAGAAGACATCCTCTCAAAGGTGCACCACCCCTCTAAAAGAAACTTTTGTACGACAAGGGCATAAGGAGAAAGGTAAGGTTGTTAGTGGGAAGGCCACGAGGGGCATGCCCACTCTCAACAAGCCAAAATAGTTCATGCCTCCATCCTATGTACTTCGTAAGGCTAAGGATGGAGAGGTTTATGCAAAGTTTGTTGGTCCTCAAAATGCATTCCGGTTTTATGCTATTTGGGTCCCTAAGACCCTTCTGACTAACTTGAGAGGTCCCATTGCAAAATGGGTGCCTCTAACCAAGTCATAATTGTGTGTAGGTTGCTTTCTCCGGTGGAGTAAAATGGGTGATTGACAGTGGATGTACCAATCATATGACCGGTGATAGCAAGTTGCTCTACGATTTCATGGAAGCTATTCAACCATTTATGAGCATTATGTTTGGTGGAGGATCAAAAGGACAGGTACTCGGGTTGGGCAAGGTGGCTATCACAAATGACATGTCGCTTGCAAATGTCATGCTTGTCTAATCCCTTAAATACCATTTGCTTTCTGTTCGCCAATTGGCTTCTGTTGGTTATGATACACTCTTTGGACTAATGTATGTGAAAGTCTTTAAGAGAGATACTCTCGAAGTGGCCTTTGTTGGAGAGTTGGATGGAAACCTTTACACGGTTGATTTCTCGAAAGAGAGCACATTCCATGCAACTTGTCTAATGGCCAAGGCCGACAAGGGGTGGCTATGGCATCGCCGGCTAGCCCATGTCGGCATGAGAAATCTTCAAGATCTCTTAAAGGGTAATCACATCCTTGGACTAACAAATGTCTCTTTTGAGAAAGATCGTGTGTGTAGTGCATGCATAGCCGAGAAGCAACATCAATCAAAGCACCCACCCAAGAATATTGTGTCTACCTCAAGGCCTTTGGAGCTCCTTCATGTGGATCTTTTTGGGCCTCCTTCATGGGATAGTCTTGGTGGGAAAAAGTATGGACTTGTTATTATTGATGATTACTCAGGATATACATGGGTTTTCTTCCTCAAGTCCAAGGACGAGACGAAGATCACCTTCATTGATTTTGCCAAGCAAGCACAATGCAAGTTTGACAAAGAAATCTTGGCAATAAGAAGTAATGGCTCCGAGTTCAAGAACTACCCCTTGGAAGAATTTCTTAGTGATGAAGGGATTGAACATCAATATTCAGCTCCATACACTCCCCAACAAAACGGTGTAGCAGAGAGAAAGAACCGGACACTTGTGGAGATGGCAAGGTCCATGTTGGATGAATACAAGTCACCACATAGTTTTTGGGCCGAGGCTGTCAACACTGCTTGCCATGCATCAAACCGGCTCTTTCTCCGCACTATATTGGAAAAGACTCCATATGAGCTTCTAACTGGGAACAAGCCAAATGTCAAGTACTTTCGGGTATTTGGGTGCAAATGTTTCATTCTCAACAAAAGAGAACGGTTAGGAAAATTTCAATCCAAAACCATTGAGGGCATATTTGTTGGCTATGGATCAAACTCTCACGCCTATAGACAACAAATCCAATGGATGTGTTGTAGAAACTTGTGATGTGGTGTTTGATGAATTTAATGGCTCCCATGGGGAGAAAGTTGATCTAAGTGATGTACGTGAAGAAGATTCTTCTCAAGATATCTTGACCATGGGTGTTGGTGCACTTCTTCCAATGGAGCAAGAACCTCATGATGATAAAGAAGAAGATGGAAGCTTCACGCATCATCAAACTACTTCAACACCCATACCACCTCAAGCTCCTATTGTTCAACAAATACCACCAAGTACAAGATGATGATCAAGTTCCTCTTCATGATAAACATCAAGAACAAGATCATCACCAAGGGCAAGAACAAGAAAGTGCAATCATTGACAATGAACCTTAACAAATGGAAGATGATGAAGAAGACCTTCCACCACACATCAATGGTCCTTATGTTGAGGATGTGGATGATGGACATGAAGTTGAACCTCGCGAAACCTTAATCTCCATCATGCCTTGAGTGGCCGATCATGTTGATGTTGACAAAATTCTCACCGGCATATCGGAAGGTAGAGTCACTCGTAAACAATTGACAAACTTTTGTGCTCACTTCTCATTTGTGTCTAGTGTTGAGCCTCTCAAGGTACAAGAAGTGTTGATTGACAACGATTGGCTCATTGCTATGCAAGAAGAGTTGAACAACTTTGAGCGCAATCAAGTGTGGTCATTAGTCAAGAGGCCAACAACGGAACACAACGTCATTGGAACAAAGTGGATTTTCAAGAACAAGCAAGATGAGAATGGTATAATCATCCGCAACAAGGCAAGGTTAGTGGCACAAGGGTACTCACAAGTTGAAGGTTTGGACTTTGGTGAGACCTTTGCCCCCATTGCCCGTCTGGAATCTAGTCGCATCTTACTTGCTTATGCTGCTTTCAATGGCTTTACATTATATCAAATGGATGTGAAGAGTGCTTTCCTTAACGGTCCTCTACAAGAAGAATTATATGTATCACAACCACCTGGGTTCGTTGATCCCGATCACAAAGACTATTAGCGTGTTTGGTTGAGAGCCTGGATGCTCTGCCTGGAAAAAAGTGATGCCTGAACAACGCCTGGGGTGAAGGGAAATTGTGCCTGGCCAGGCTAGCTTGGTGGGTGGGTGTTTGGTTCCCGTCCTCGCTGGCTGATCTATCGTTGAGCGTTTATAGAATTTTTAAATAGTAGGCCTCTATAGCTACTGGCTCTAATTAGTTCCAGGCAGGTTTGGAGGCACGTCCGGGCACATGGGATGGGACGCTTGGGCCAGGAAAATCACCCTGCCCGGGCAAAGTAGTTTCTTTTTCTATTTTTTATTGTATACCGGCCAGGCTAATCGCAGTACAGGCACACCCACACCAGGCAAGTATTTTTTCCTCAGGCTCCAACCAAACAATCACCAGGCATGTTCCAGGCACAGCTTAGGCTAGGCATGCAACGGCGAGGACATCAACCAAACACACCCTATGTGTATAAACTTCATAAGGCTTTGTATGGCCTCAAACAAGCACCTCATGCTTGGTATGATCATCTTAAGAAGTTTTTACTCGATGATGGTTTTGTGAGAGGGGTGATCCATCCCACTCTTTTTACTAAGAGGGACAAAGGTGATTTGATCTTATGCCAAATCTATGTAGATGATATCATTTTTGGTTCTCCTAACATTCATTTGTGCAAGAAGTTTGCGGCTTCAATGACCAAGAATTTTGAAATGTCACTCAATGCGGATTTGAAGTTCTTCCTCGGATTTCAAATTCAACAATTTGAAGAAGGAATTTTCTTGTCTCAAGCAAAATACCTCAAGGACATCCTAGCAAAATTTGGCATGTCTAGTGCTAGCCCATGTAAGACACCTATGCCAACCAAAATTGTACTCACGGAAGACACAAACGGTATCCCCTTCGACCCATCTAAATACTGCTCTATGATTGGTTCGCTGCTTTATCTTTGTGCATCTAGACCAGACATCATGTTTAGTGTATGCATGTGTGCTAGATTTCAAGCTTCCCCTAGGGAAAGTCATCATAAGGCGGTTAAGCATATTCTTAGATACCTTGTTCACACCCCAAAGTTGGGTCTATGGTACCCCAAGGATGCTAAGTATGATGTCATTGGGTACACGGATGCGGATTGGGCTGGAGACAAAGTGGATCGTAAGTACACCTCCAGTGCATGTCAATTCCTTAGACACTCCTTGGTAAGTTGGTCCTCGAAGAAACAAAATTGTGTTGCCCTATCCACCGCCGAAGCTGAATACATTGCAACCGTCAGTTGTGCAACTCAGTTACTATGGATGAGCCAAACTTTGAAGGATTACGGTATCACCTATAGACATGTGCCTCTTCTATGTGATAATGAAAGTGCCATCAATATTGCTGAGAACCCCAAAGATCATACCCGCACCAAGCACATTGACATTAGGTACCACTTCTTGAGAGATCATGTGGAGAAGGGTGATATTGACATTGCTCATGTTGGCACAGATATGCAACTTGCAGATATTTTCACCAAGCCATTGGATGAAGTAAGGTTTTGTCAACTTACGCGTGAACTTGGTATCTTAGAGCTTGACAATATTATGTGAAATCTAGTACCCATTCATGCATGAACTTAATGTCTTGTCTTGATGTATGCACATATTTAGGGGGAGACATTCAATTCATGAGTATTCTCACCCTACACAATGCATAAATAGAACAAACACTCTCAAAGCTATCATGTTATTCTAACTATGGTGCTTTCAATGATGGAGTAGTGATTATGCACCCAAAGTTCAAATCGTTGGGAAGCTATGTGAAGAATACTACATGGTGGACTTGGCCACCACTCTTGTCATTAGAACAATATCTGAGCGATGTGTTTTAGAGTTGACATAGGATCCTCAATGCTTAATATATTGTGATTTTGCATCCTACTATGTTTTGAACTCATCATCTCCCCATCATGGTCATTAGCACCAACTATGACCCCAACTATGGCCCCTTTTGTGTTCTAAATAAATAAATAAAAAAATCCACAAGTGCTTCCGGTCGTCCGCTATGTACCGGACGTCCGTAACATCCTCTCTGGTGCCATACTACCGGACATCCGCTGAGTCTGGACGTCCGCTAATTTCTGCCCTGGACAATCGCGTCGGATATCCGATAATACCGGTCGTCTGCTATTTCCTACCCTGCTCAGACCCATCGGACGTCCAGGCATTGCCGGTCGTTCGCTCCCTAGCACATCTGTTTGCCTTCTCAGGCCCCGGACGTCCGCTCCACACCGGTCGTCCGGTCAACTCTTGGCCCGCCTATATATAAAGGCCGCGTCTTGTAGTGGTTCCTAAACCTAAAAACTGCCGTCCCTCATATCTTCTCTGCCGCCTCCGCTCAATCTCCTCGCTGGGGGTGCGCACCGGCCGTGGTCCTCGCTGTCTTTGCACGGGCGGTCGCCGTCGGGATCCCGCCCGTCCTCCTCTAGTCCCGGCCAGCGTCGGGGAAACCCATTCATCTCCGTCGCATCTCCTCCTCGCCCTCCCGAGGTAGCAACCTTCCCCCCCCTCATTTCTCGAACTTCCTTGATCTATGGCGGTGATTAAGTAAACTGGGGCTTCCTCCTTCTCCAGGTCGCTATGCCAAGGACCAAGCACTCCGCGCGCAAGCAAGTCACCAGTGGACCATCCCGTCCGCCTTGTCGTGGTGGCTCTGACGATTCACAAGAGAGGGCCCGTCCTCGGAAGCGTGCCGCCCTCCCTCACAGCTCGGCTAGCGATTCCTCATCGGAGGGATCCAACTATGAGGACGAAATGGCGGATTTGGAGCAGCCCGCCTATGTCGCTGTTCGCACTTCCGCACCTAAACCAGGAACACGTCGGCCCACTTTCAAGCCTCCTCCTCCTCCAGAACAACCTCAAGGTGATGCCCGTCGCATCTCTCTTGAACCTCCACTTCCTCACGGTCGCATCATTAAAAGGTTCAATGAGGTCCCCACTGCTTCCTATCTTAGGCTTCGTCATGACATAGATCAATTCACCGTTGTCAGCGACTCACAGGATGCTCGTTCTCGCACTAATGTCCAAGCTGACATTTTTACCACTATCATCATTCCTAAAGGTCTATCTCTACATGTATGCATTGACTTAGAGCATATTCGTGCTCATCCGGCTAAATATTCCAGGAGCTATTGAGCTTATTGAGTCATCCAACCTTGCTGCCCCATTTGAATTTCAGCATGATTTCAACCAAGCTGCCATTCATCAATTCTATGCCACATGTTATTTTGGTCCAAATAACACCGTCACTTGGATGAACTCCGACACCATGCTCACGACATCTTATTCTCAATTTGTTGCTGCTCTTGGGTTTCCTGACACCGGGTTCAAAATCCATAAGGATGACCCAAACCATAGGCCCAAGGGCATTGAAGTCTATATGGATCTTCTCAAACCAGTAGGAGATTTGACTAATGATGCGGAAAAAAAAGGTCTGAACCAAGTCTCCATTTGGCGATCACCTTTCTATATCATCTACCAGTGTGTCATTCGTACCATCTATCCCAAGATGGGTGACAAGGGGCCATGTAATAGCTATTGCATTGATCTCATGCATCGCCTCTATGTGTCTCCAAAGGGGAAGATAAATGTCCCTCATTTTCTGTGGCATGAGGTCCGTCTTGCTTGTTTTCAACACAAGCGAGCCTTGCCTCGTGCCCCCTTTCTTCAGGCATTTATCAAGAGTGTTGCTCCATTTCCCATTGCCCGCACTCACTTGCATGAACGGTGGGTCATTCCACCTCACATGGCGGATGATTGGGTTCCCAAGGACTCTTCTGCTTCTGCTCGTCGCACTCCGGCTAGTGTTCCTCCTCCTACCGCTCGTTCTACTTCTTCCGGCTCTACATCTTTTGGTCGCATTTCTCATTTCCTTGGGAAAGCTCACTCTACCATGATGAAGATGTTTAACTTCCATTGCTCTCAAAATTACGACGGTGTCACACGCTTGGTCACCTCCAAGAATGCTTTGAAGGCTCATCTGAGAGACTCCGGAGTTTACGATGTGAGTGACGATGAACGTCTTCCTAATGTTCCACCTTCTGACTTCGGCTTTCCTTCGGGTCCTGAGTGGGCTGACTTCCTTGACGAGGCTGGTGGTAGTGGTGCTCATGATGATGATGATGATGATGATGATGCTCTTTGATGCTGTTATGACACCTCCTTTTGGGTATTTGCTGCCAAGGGGGAGTAGGCACTTATTTATGTGATATGTTGCTATGATATTATCTTATTATCTTGTTATCGAACTCTTGTTATCGAACTCATGCTATGTGATTAACCTGTTATTGAACTTATGATATGTTTGTACCGACTTATGTTATATGCTAGGAGTGATGAATCTTTGTGGAGCCTATTCTAAATCTGATGTTATCTTGATTATCTTGTGTATGAGTTTCGGTTGTGTTGGTATCATATTGAGGGGGAGCTCTCTTCATGATTACCTATTAGTTATTGCACATATTGAGGGGGAGCTCCACAACAAATCCTTCGATATTCAATGTTTTAAAATTCTTTCGATATTCAAAGCTTTATTCTAAAAAGTGCATGTATGTTGTCATCAACTACCAAAAAGGGGGAGATTGAAAGTGCAATCATGCCCTTAATCATACTTTGATGTTGATGACAACATGCATATTGGGACTAATCATGTTTATCGAGTATTTCTCAGGATTATGTCTCAAGGGCTATGTGTGTGTGGATCATGACTACGGACATAAAATACATATCACTCAAGAGCAGAGACACAAGTCAAAGATAAAAAGCTTCGGCTCCTTGTTTTCGGTTTGTTCTTGAGTGTAGGGATCCCGCACTATTAAGAGGGGATCGATGGATTTCGCGAAAGAACTTGCTCAAAACCACAAAATTCCCTCTCATACCATCTCAAAGTTCTTCCTCTAACTTGTGCAAAAATGGTAGTATGTTTCTAAGCTAGAAGGTCCAACTTTCACCGGACGTCCGAAGTCTATGGACGTCCGACCTCTCAACCAACCAGACATCCGACTCTCTCCAGTCGTCCAGTGAGTCTTCACAGAACTGATATTAGCGGAAGACCGGTCACATCGGACGTCCGCTCATCTCCGGATATCTGGTGCACTCCAACAGAACTACAATTAACGGATTTCTGACAACACCGGACGTGCGGGCTCCAGACGACCGGCGCCTTCCGGATGTCCGCTGCCTATGCGTCTCACTCCTCACCTGTGTCCGCGGTTGGTGTCCCAGCCAGCGGACGACCGGTCGCCCTGCCGGGCTTCCGGTCCTATTTGTGTCACCGGTCGTCCGGTATCCATCGGACGTCCGTCTGCATTAAGTGGCTCAACGGTCTGTTTTGCTCTCACACTATATATAGCCTTCTCCCTCTCCCGAGATGAGGTTGACCATTCACTTTGAGCTTGCCAAGAACACTTTTCACTCACTCTCTCTCTCTCTCTCTCTCTCTCAATCCTCTACACCAAATCCTAGATCCCCAAGTGATTTGGGAACATTTGAGAGAAGTTCTTCAATCAAGTGATAGATCCACTCCTTCCCCTTCTTTGCACCAAAGGAATTCATGATTTGAGCAAGTCTTGAGCTTTTCCCCATCGTTCTTGTTACTCTTGGAGGTTGGAGAATCCTAGGCGGTAGGAGTCTTTCGGAGAGGAATCGACCTTTATGATTACCCCCAGAAAAGTTTGTGAGGGTTTGGAGACCACCTCAAGGTCTACCACTAGTGGTTGAGAAACGCCTCCATGGTGTTGTCTCAAAGGGAGAATAGGGTGAGCCTTCGTGGCGTTGGTGTGCCTTTGTGGTAACATCCACCTCTCTAACGGTGACGTAGCTTCCCTCCAAGGAAGTGAACATCGACATACATTCTCGTCTCTCGGAGTTGTGGTTATTTCTAACCCTAACTCTCTACTTGTGGTTACTTGTCTCTTAGCACTTACTTATATCATATTGTGCTTGATTACTTACATACTCGTGTTACTTGCTTAGCACTTAGTACTACACTTGCAATTGTTAGGCTCACCTTCATATTCCGCATTATTGCCTAAAATTGCTAAGTAATAATTAAAATTTGTAATTCTACCTATTCACCCCCCTCTAGGTCCATCTCGATCCTTTCAAAAACGACATGGTGGATGGTGATTGGTGATTTTAACGAAGCCATGTGGAATTTTGAGCACTTCTTCGAAACACCAAGGTCGGAAGGTCAGATGATTGCTTTTCGTGATGTTCTTGAAGTTTGCGGCTTGGGCGATCTTGGTTTTGCAGGCCTTCCGTATACATATGATAATCGTCGAGGAGGGCGGGCGAACGTCAAGGTCCGCCTCGACCGGGTTGTGGCAAACAATTCCTGGAGGTATATTTTCTCTCACGCCAAGGTGGAGCACCATGTGGTGCCCAGCTCGGACCATCTTCCCATTTTGCTGCGGTGTGTGATGGAGGAGCCCATGCAGGCAGCCGGGAGAAAATGTTGCCAATATGAGGTTATGTGGGAGAGGGATCATACTCTCCCTGTGGTAATTATGAATGCAAGGACTGAGTTGGGTTCAATGCTTAGTCTCGGTGATATAGCTACTGGATTGGGTAATATGATGAATACGTTGCAGCAGTGGAATCGTAAGAAGTTTGGTAATGTAATCAAGGAAATTAATAAATCCCGCTCTCGTTTAGAGGAACTTATGTCTATGAATGCAGACAGGAAGGAAATTAGAGCGGCAACAGACCAGATGAATGAGCTCTTGTATAGGGAAGAAATGCTTTGGATGCAAAGATCGCGTATTGCTTGGCTGCGGCAAGGTGACCGAAATACCCAGTTCTTCCATCGAAAAGCGGTATGGCATGCATGGAAAAATCATATAAAACTTCTTGTCAATGAGGCAGGAGTGACCCACAAGGACCATGCTTCTATGGTGGCTATGGCTACTGCATATTTTTTGAGTTTATTTGCTACTGATACTATCCTGACTCCGGAACCTGTTATTGATCTCAATAATACCCGTGTTACTGACCGCATGAATGATGGCCTCTGCGCAGAATTTTCGGACAAGGAGATAGTTGATGCACTGTTCCAGATTGGGCCTCTCAAAGCCCCGGGACCGGATGGATTCCCTGCTTGTTTCTTCCAGCGGAATTGGGCGGTCATGAGGGAACAAGTTATTGCTGGGGTAAAGGAATTTTTTCGCATGGGTGTCATGCCTGAGGGAGTGAACAACACATCCATTGTTCTTATCCCAAAGGTGGATAACCCGGAGAGGTTAACGGAGTTCCGCCCTATCAGCTTGTGCAACATTATTTATAAGGTGGTGGTGAAATGTTTGGTAAACCAGTTGAGGCCTATTTTAGATGAAGTTATTTCACCAGAGCAGAGCGCCTTTGTTCCTAGACGGATGATTACTAATAATGCTTTAATTGCTTTTGAGTGCATTCACTTTATCCAGAAGGAGAAAGACCCTGACAAGAGTTTCTGTGTGTATAAGTTGGATCCGTCTAAGGCATATGATAGGGTGGACTGGATCTTCTTGGAGCGAATGATACAAAAGATGGGATTCGGTCACCGGTCGGTGGACTGGATTATGGCTTGCGTCACCTAGGTGAGATACAAGTAAAATTTAATGGTACCCTCTTGGATTCGTTCACACCATCGTGTGGGCTTCGGCAAGGTGATCCCCTGTCCCCGTTTCTGTTTCTGCTGGTGGCTGACGGGCTTTCTGCTTTGCTGAAAGATGGAGAGGACAAAGGTGATTACACACCGCTGAAAATCTGCCGACGAGCTCCGGGTGTGTCACACTTGCTTTTTGCGGATGATACTTTATTGTTCTTTAAAGCGGAGGAGGAACAAGCTAGAAAGGTTGAGGAAGTACTTAATATTTATGAACGGGCTACTGGATAGTTTATTAACCCAGATAAGTGCAGTGCTCTTTTTGTCCATCATGTGTCGTGGACATACATGATAGTATTCAGGCTGTCCTTCACATTGGTGTCAGCACGTTTGAGGAAAAGTACCTAGGGCTTCCAACGCCAGATGGTGGTATAACGCGAGGTAAATTCCAGAATTTGCAATCACGGCCGATGAAGAAGATCATTGCTTGGGGTGACACCCTTTCTCTTGCTGGCAAGGAGATTATGATTAAAGCAGTTGCACAGGCTATCCCAACTTATATTATGGGTGTGTTTAAACTGCCTATGTCGGTGTGTGATGATCTGAACAGAATGGTGCAGAATTTTTGGTGGGGATCTTCAGAGGGCAAGAGGAAAACTCACTGGTTGGCATGGCCAAAAATTCTAGCGCATAAATCTCAGGGCAGATTGGGTTTCAAGGACTTCCGGGTGTTCAACCAAGATCTACTCACGAGACAGGCATGGCGCTTGCTAACTAAGCCTGATAGTTTATGTGCGCAGGTGTTAAAGGCTCGGTATTATCCAAATGGACGCCTTTGAGGACACGGTGTTCGCGGGAAATGCTTCGCCTACTTGGCAGGCGATCCAGCATGGCCTCGAGCTCCTGAAGAAGGGCATCATCTGTCGTGTCGGGAATGGACAGAGCATCCGCATCTGGCGGGACCGCTGGGTGCCCCGGGAGCCCTCACGCCAGCCCATTACACAGCAAGGCACCTGCCGGCTGAGACGAGTGGCGGATCTTCTGGATGACGTCGGGGCTTGGCGGATGGACTTGCTACGCCGGCACTTCCTCCTGGCGGGCATTGATGCGATCACCAGCATCCGCACCTCGCCCCGTATCACCGACGACATTATCGCATGGGCGCTAGAGAAGAATGGTATCTTCACCGTTCGATCCGCCTATCTCTTTGCCATGGACGAGCGCGAACATCCACTAGCTACCGCCACGAGCAGGGCACCGGATGGTCGTCGCGCCATTTGAAAGATCATATGGGGTGCCCTACTCCCCCTAAGGTACGCGTGTTTGCATTGAGAGTAGTGACCAACTCGTTGGCTACCTGGGCCAACAATTTTTCTCGCCATCTTGAGCTTACTGACGTATGCCCTCTTTGTGGTGTGGAAGGAGAGGACGGCTTCCATGCATTATGCAGATGCCCACTTGCTAGAGAGTTGTGGCGGAATATGGAGGCGGACTGGCCAATCCCAAAGCTCGAGGGAATTTGCAACAACGGCCCGGAGTGGCTGTTTTCCCTCCTGGAACCACTAGATGGAACGACACGCCTAGTCACCCTCATGATTATGTGGCGAACTTGGTACGTGCGCAATGAGATTACTCATGGAAAGAAGCCACCCCCAACAGAAGCATCCCGTCGCTTCCTCAACGGGTACATTAATTCACTTCTATGTATTCATCACTACCCAAATGGAGACGTAGAGAAAGAAAAGATGGTCCTGCATGTTACCCAGCCGGCCACAACTTTATGTACTGAGCCGAAGCTGGAGCTATGTTGGGCGCCACCTAGCCTGGGCTGGATGAAGTTAAACACTGATGGCAGTTATGTCCCAGCTACAGGCGCTGCAGGAGGGGGCATGGTCCTCCGCGATGACAGATGAGAGATCAACTTCAGTGCGTGTAGGGAGACATGCACATGTGATAACAGCCTGCATGTGGAACTTGCAGCATGTAGAGAGGGCTTGGAATTGGCTTTGCATCGAACCAACCTACCCATCGTGGCGGAGCTGGATAGTGTGGAAGCGGTCACAAGGCTTACAACACATGTGATGGACCGCTCACAGCACCGTGTTCTAGTTGACGAGATCTGGAGAATAGTTACGTTAGAGGATAGGGATATTTTCTTTACTCACTGTAGACGATCTCAGAATAAAGTTAGTCATGAATTGGCCGCGTATGGTCGTAGTACCCCCGCACTACATTGTGGTTGCGCTCGGGGTTGGAATTTGTTGTAAACCTATCAAAGACTGATAAGCCTCCTTGAGTAATGAAAATCTCCTTTCACCCCGCATAAAATATATATGGAGAAAACTAAAAAAAATCATAAATTGTCTTTGAGTTCAAAAAAAAGTTTTCTTTAAACTCATAAAAATAAGTTTATAGTGTTAGCGTGCCACTGCTGCAGTTACTTTTAGCGTTCACAATGGTTTTTTTAGGCGAACTTTATTACTCAAAATGCAAGTTTACATGGATAGTTATAGGATCACAGGACTCAAGCAGCCATAAATGGCGCCCCTGCTAATGATAGAGCATGTTTGGCTGTAGAATTAGTCTTGAAATTCTCTTTTTTTGATGAACAAAAAAGCAAGAAGCAAACCTATTCGAACTCGACAGGATCTCCCTTGTGATGTTCTCATAGTAACCACCAGTACCTCTTTGAATGTCGTCCACCACACCTGTGCAATCCGAAATAATCATTGGGGTTTGAATGCCCTGATCCGTAGCTAAAGCGAGAGCCTCCCGACATGCCAGGGCTTCTAGAATTGCTGGGTCATTCATATCAGCAAACATTGAACATTTTTTGTATATATCAAGAACATTTTTTAAACGCATTTAACATTTTTCAAATACATGATTAGCATTTATGAAAATTTATATTTTTTAGGTCTATTTTTTCATATACATTGTGCATTCTTTTATACATCAGGAACATTTTTTATATACACATTCAATATTTATAAAACATGGTTAACATATTTTTCATATAGATTTTTTGGCATCTACGTTTCCCAAACGCATTTTACATTTTCTGCATACTTCAGGAACGCTTTTTGTATACACGTTTAACATTTTTCAAATACATGATTAACACTTTTTTTCATATACATGTTTTGATGTCTATTTTTCACACATTGTACAATTTCTCATATACATTAAAACATTTTTTCTATACAGATCCAACAATTTTCAAATGCATGATTAATAGAAAGTGATTTTTCTAATAGATATATTTAGAATATTTGGAAATATAAGAAAAGGTAAAAAAGAAAGAAAGAATAACGAATGCAAAAAGAGGAAAAGAAAATGAGGAAAAAAAAGCGCTGAAGGACTGTAGTCCACGCCGGCCCGGCCCATAGCAGCGGTTGCTTGACCGGAGGCATAGTCACGCCCATAAAACAAGCAGACCATCTCCGACTCAGGAGGCTTCGTGCACACGGAGCACCATCTCCGTCACCCCTCAAAAAAGAAAAAGGAGGTTTCGTGCACGCCCCGCGCGGCAATGGCCCTTACTCGTGCAAAAGGCGGCACACAACCATTGCGGATGCCAACTACAATGGTCTAGTAACAAACGACTGAATGGCAGGGCAAAATACAAGGGACCGGTTGATGTATTTGCTTTTTTTTTTTTTGCACAATGCATAAACAAATATTTGCTTGTTTGTGTAAATTTTGCACATTGCTCTCTTCATGGGTGCAACTGAGCGACACAAACCAATTCGGACATGGAAAGAAACAATGGATTCCTGTCAGATATAACGACACATCCCTGCGGCACACTGAATTTTAGGCAGCGGGGCTTTCAGTCGATTAATCCGTTCGTCACTATCCTTCCAGTGATGCGGCAACCTCTTTCTCATCTTCAAAGTAGTCTTTCCTGCAAAGAAAATCGACACAAACTGTGGCATCTTACTTTTCTGAGACATGAAGCAGCAAATGGAAAACATGAATCAACTTCGTGACAAACCTTATTTTACGAGAAAGCTGATACAAGCCTGTGCCGGCCATTGCAACGTTTACACTGAAAAGGTTCCAGTTTTTCTGGAACATTATAACAATACAAAGGATGAGATGTGCAACGTTAAAATGGAGAACACAGAATAAGAACAATGGGTGCTCCAACAGAAAAAGGAAACATGCAAAATAAAGATATCATGTCTCTATGCCACCCATTGCTGCTCAGGAACACTTTCAGCACAAGGTAAATAAATATGACAGTTAATAACAAGGAAACTGATTGTTCCTTACTAAGGTCTGGGGTTCAAGGGTACTCAGAAAATGGAAGGAGAAGGCTCCGGAATATTAGGCATTTATTAAAAAACAAGCTGAACATTGATAGCCAGTCTAAGGAGTAGTTAAAAAATGTATAATATCAGAAGATCCATGCAACAACCAATATCTTTTTAGCACAAAATGTTACAGATTAAATGTACATTCAGATAAAATATAATCCACACCTCCTTAGTGCATAACAGCGAAACCTGATGGTACGTACTGAACAAGTATCAATGACTTACCGGTGTAATGACCATGCTGTAGCGTGACCAGATGATTCCAGTGCAAGCAACAGCTGAACACCATACAACAGAAGTAGCATGTGAGCAGTACACAAGAATTACGTAGTAAACAAGTGGGCATTAGTCTGGAACACAAGTGTAGAATTGCCTGGACTACATGGACATACCAACTTGCTGAGGATAGGATATCTTTTCAGGTGGCTTGGCGAAATCGGCAATATTCGCAATGCTGATACCCCATTTAAATGTTGGAGCCCAAAAATGAACTGCAATGTAGGTATATTGTGTTAGTATCTTAGGTCCAATAACTTGCTAAATGCACCATGATATAAATTTTCATGAGATACACTGTTAAATGCACCATCCAACAGATTTCCATTACATTTTAGTGCAAAACCACAAAGTTTGGCATTTGAATTGGTCCATGATTCACAATACTGACCAAGAACACATTTACCACAATACAAACTAGTACTCCAAGGAGTACATTGCTAAGTTCAGTATGGAATAGCCAAGAATGTAGCTCAAGCATGTGAAGACCTTACAAGCAGGAGACCATCTAACTCTCCAAGGAGAAGATGTTATCTCTTTGGGGCTTGAGAAAACAAAAGCCACTATATCACTTTAATCCCTAACTTGTAATCACAAGAACGCAAGATCTTTGCAGGTCTTTTCTTAGTACAAGTTTACCAGGGGGAAATTTAGAAACAAGAGCAAATGAAAAATGTGCAATTGGCAAGAGGATGAACATTTCAGTTCCATGGTTAGCTAAAGGACATCAACTATGTATGAGAGATGGATTGGTATGGCACATGGCAGGGAGTTCCACACTCCATATTGCACTTCGCGAGGGACATATTCAAATCAAGGTATGGAATCAGAACACAACGGAATATGAGGAATAAGTTCTTGGCCAACTCGCTGATGCATCATAATATTTTTTTACTTCCACGCGGCAATGTAGGTGCCTACTTCAGCGAAGGTAAGGAGAAAGTGAAACTGGCTAGTATCAGATTCAAATGGGTCATCAGAGAATTGCACCATGAAGCACAGTGGGTGTCTGCAGGAAGGATCTGAAAAATTGCCGCCTCTAGGTTCATTTTATTTTCAGGTTTTATCTGTGATGTCATCAATCTGGCTGTTATTTTGTATTCTCTCTGACTTTTTTTCTCCTAGTCATTTTTCAATACACAAGGAAGTCGTCATCCCGGTCCCATTTAATGAAAAGCGGAGTAACGTATAGTACTTCTGCATTCAAGAGATGTCACAAACCTGGCAAGCCCAACAAAAATCAAACTGCACAAGGGAAAAAGCTAAAAGGACAAAGAATAATGAAAACGCTCATCGACAGGCAGAATAAGCCAACATTGGCCTTTTATAGCAACCAATTCAGAACCAGAACATGATCAAAGACAACCGTTCTTAGGACAACTGGTTTCTCCTAATATTCAGGTTGGTCGTTCCATAAGGGGTTTCTGGTCGACAAAGCTGGCTACCTGGTTGGTTGCTACTTTTCTGTTACTGTTTTGAACTGAACAAAGAATCCCTAGCATCACTCTCGTCCTAAATCCTATAGTCTGGCAATCGGCTATCACATCTAAGCAATGCTAGTAAGCATCCTACTGTATAAAAAGAACATGTGCATGCTATCTTGATGTCCATGAAAGTCATTACAGAGTGTCTTCGTGCATACAATATCTAAAATAAAGATGGCAATTGACAACCGAAATAGAAATAACAACTACAAACTTAGGGGGGGTGGGGGGTATGAATATCACTAACTGGTTTTGGGGCCAGCAGGATGGTTCCAAAAAGCTTGAAGCTTTGAAGAAGCCATTGAAACTAACACGGGCTTTCGTGTTTTTTCGCACGACCTTGTTTCACTCACTTATTTGCTTTCCCGTGCCCCTACAAGCAAACATAAAATCGTATCTGTAAGTCCTTGGCACAATACAATAGTAAAACTCAGTCAGAATATGCCTGTGCAGCAGTTTGGATATTGCCGGGATAATTTTTTTACTCAAGGAGTCAAGTTCATGCAATATAAGAACCAAAAAAAAACATAGCAAAAACATGATAGCCAATAATCTGCATCAACAGTGGACATAGCCAATAAACTCTCTACATACATTCTTATTACATACTAAACCTTATTATAGTGATTTGTACCGTTGACTATAACACAAACTTGATAGGCTATGTAAGGGTCCATTTGCCTCCGCAGAAAAAATAAACATAGAGACGCATTTGGCCCTGCTCCTACTCCTTTGTTGAGCTGCTACCAAACTAGAGATGGAGCTAGCTTAGGAACTGTTAGTTTGCCAAGTTGGATTTTAAATTTGGAAGAAACAATGTAAATTCCCCTTACGTTCCTTGAGCTAGGACTTATTTGTACTTATCACTAAACTTTAATTTGGTATCATGTAGAATTGCCTCTATCTATAAAATATGTGGCATCCTAGTCATAGTATGAATGTTCATACCGTACACTGAGTCACAACTTTCAATGGAAGAGAATAACTTATACTACTCCTACATATGAATCTCAGGAATGAAAACAAAAGACAATGGTATTCAATATTGAGTACACAACAGTTAGCCAAATTGAAGAGCATGTCTCAAGATGAATAGCATTCATGAAATATGCTTTGAATGTCATTCGTAATTCTATCTTCTCAATCAACAATTCCTTCTACAAGAGTATTGAACTAACATACCAATCCGTTTTATCAATTCAGAATACCTACCACCCACAGTATGGATGTTCTCTAAATAGAACAATAGTGAACAGAACTACATCCAAGTCGCCAAACATAAAAAAGAAGACGGTGAAATTATAGCCTGTAATTCCCAGTATTGTCCACTATCTGTTTGACATAAGCATCCTGTGCGATATGAACACATGATACAATTATCGCGCCGAGGATGCAGAAAGCCGAGGAGGGTCCAGGCTGGTGGCTGCAGAATCAGGGCTAGGGGGAAGGGAACCTTGACGGACTAGGAGAGAGCGCCCTTGAGGTCGCCGGTGGTCCGCACTGGGCCGGAGTCCTTGTCGCCGTTCCGGACCTCTCATACATCCTCTCTCCTTTGCTTCGATCCTATTCGATCCAGACGAAGGCTAATGGGTGCAGCCGTACAGGAGCAAGGGAAGGAAGAGGGTATATCGATCGTTCCTTCGAAATCCATGGTCAAACTTAAATCGTGGTCGTGGGTCGCATCTCCCCCAAGAGAAGCATTAGATTAGGTACATATCCCTGTTGAGTGAGGACAGCGGGAGGAGGGTTAGAGATCGGTCACCTGAGACGGCCGCCGCCGGTCGCCGGAGCCGAAGAAGCCGATGAGAAGAGGGGATGGGGTGGTGGATATGATTCAGGTGAGGTGTCTCTTTCAAGTCGCGCAGGTCAGACGAGAAGGCCCTGCGCTGGAGTCTGAGGCGAGCGCCGTGGCGATAGATTCCAGTGGCGGCTTTGGGCCACAGTGGACATTTTTTATATTTCGCCGCAATTGGGCCACCGCCAGCACCATACAAACAGTGCCCACGCGCTGCCCGCTCGTGGGCCGGCCCAATCAACGGGCGCAGTTAGCTCGGTTTTCCTGTTCGCGTGGTTCTTTGTTCACTCGTTCCTCGGTTCCAGTCGACCGTTGACTTCCAAAAAAATCACAAATGCTGAAAAACAGTTGTGTGTTTAAACAGAGTTTGTGAAAATGAAAAGTTTACAATTTTAAAAAAGTTCATGATTTTTCTAAAAAAAACATCAATTTGAAAAAAATGAAAACAAAAAGCTCACGAGTTCGGAAAAAGTTCATATTTTTTAAAAAAATCGTGAAATAAGAAAAGTTCATGAATTAGATTTTTTTGCTAATTTTAAGAAAAAAAGCATGCGTTTGAAAAAGAACAAAGAAGAAAAAACCACTCAAAACCGAACAAAAAACAGAAAAAAAAACCCTCCCAAAACCAAGACCAACTTCTCCCGCTACAACGCCCACCGGTTCCGATCATTTTTAGGCACCACGTACCATTAACATGGTAAGTGGCACTGAAGGCGCCAAATAGGATTCGGTTTATAGCTCATGTTGATAATAAGTGTGTGCATAATATCTGAGGTTGGTCTGTGTAAGTACGTACGTGCACTTCTTCCAGAAAAAAAGAAGGGGGACACTATGCGTGAGCGGGGTGAAGGCTGGATCATATTGGCCACCCCGGTCGCAGTTGGATGACAGTCGTCCAATCTCCACTCGTGCCAACGCGGCCATTTTGCAACATTGAGCGTGGTGCCCTGAGGGTTTTTGCAACACGAGCCTTGTTACGCTCCTGTCAAACCGTTATTTGTCATTGCAACATGGCCTATGTTGCGACCTAAACATACTCACGTTACAACATGAGATGCATTGCCATCGAAATAAACATAATGTTGCAACCGCAACAAGCACCATGCTGCCTCCACAACATGGGTTCACGACATGACGACGTTCTCCATAACATCGGCGAGTGGAATGATGATGCCTGCATAAGAGCATCTCCAACACATCCCGTAAAAGGCACTGAAGTGTAAAATAACCATCGTTTTACAGTTTTGGGCAAAAAAACATCCATTCTATATCCCGCAAAATGGCCTCATCCCGTAAAAATTATACAGCTCCCTCCTTAAAAAAAGCCTCGTACCCTATTTTTACAGGGAACTCGAAACGAGAAACAATTGGCGGGAGAGAACTTTCAGCTCCGCGCCTTTCATCTTCGCCACCGCCGCCACCATCTGAGACCGATTCCGGCCATCCTCGCCACCACCGACCAGCGCGTTGCCGCCCCCGACCTTCCTCATCTCATGCCCGACGCCCCCCGCTGGCCACGAGCCGCACGAGGCCCCCGCCATCCGACAGGAGGTCGCGCTGCCCCGAATGGGGCCAACCGAGATATGGCACCTCGCCGTGGCCGGGGAACACGACATCGCTTGCCTGAAAGAGCCGCCATTGATGGCATCAACACGCGCCATCACGTGCGTTCTAGCTAGCCGACATGTTCTGGCCGTCGTTTGCCGCGCATGCGTGCTAGCTAGCCTGCCGCACGCTCGTGCGTGCTAGCTAGCCACCGTGTTTGGCCATGATCCATATAGAGTCGATGCATGAGGCTGGCTAGGAGCCACTCGGTGTCGTTGCCATGGCGGCGGCTAGGACCCAATTGCAATCTAAGTTTTGTTTTTAGGGGGCTTTATGATATTTTAGGGACTATGTTGTAAATTTAACTGCTGACAAGTGGGCTCCATATCTGATCCAAAATGATTTTTATGGGATTTATTCTGCCAGAATAAACGCCATACTGTAAAAGCGTTTTACAGGACACCCTAAAAGGATTTGCAGTATGAGATTTTACTAAATCAGCTAGAGAAGCTCTAACATGGGTTCACAACATGGCGTCGTCCTCCACAATGTTGTCGACGCTACAATGGCGGCTCGCCAACATAGGTTCGTAGTATGGCAGTGTCCTCCACAACACAGGTGACCAGCACGACGAGAGCAGTGGCACAACACGGTGGCACCTCGCAGCACCCAGCTACCTTGCTCGTCGGGTAATCATGGCCGTCGCGGCCTTGGTAGCAACCCAGCAGGCCTGACCCTCCGCAGCATCTTGGATGTTGCTCCCTCGCAGCACCCACGGGCGCAACTATTGTAGTAGTGGCCAAATGTTGCAGTAACAACTTGCGATATATGTGTGGTGGTTGTAGCAACAAAGGTCTGGAGAGGGATTGTCAGCCGTGTCGCTGCATGCTTGGTGTGCCAGCAACATGTCTTTGAAGCATAGAGCATTGTGTTTCAAGATAGGGAAAACACAACAAGGGAGACGAGAGGATATGAATGGGCAAACACTCTTCCAAGATGGTCGGGGACACATGTGGGACCATGGCCATGTGGCGAGCGCATGAGGCAACCGACGAACAGAGTGATTTTAGCCGGTTGAGTGCAAGTGTTTTCCAAGAAAGGGCACATGCACTTAGGGGGTGTTTGGTTCCAGGGACTTTTTTGTGTTGGAACTAGAAAAAGTCCCTAGCAAACCAAACAAGGTGGTACTTTTTTGTGACTTTTTGCTAAAAGTCCTTAGAAATACCTCCTTGAGAGTCTTTTTCAAAAAGTTCTAGGGACTAGAAAAAGTCCTAGGACTAGAGAACCAAACACCACCTTAAGGAGAAGAAGAAAAATTAACGGTCTTGCTAATTAGTACTACCTCCGTCTTGGTTTATTGGTTCTCTTTATATTTTGTGTCAAAATTTAATCATAGATTTAACTAACAAAATATTAATGCATGTCATAAAAATTTTATCGTTGGATTCATATTTAAACTTAGTTTTTAATGATACTACTTTTTGTGACATGTATTACCATTTAGTTAATTAAATCAATGGTCAAAATTTGGCACAAAATACTAAGGGGACCAATAAAGCAGGACAGAGGTAGTACCAGATTATTCATGAGGCTGAAAGTGCAACTTATCCCCGGATGGTTTTGGTAATTAATAATAACATATATGTCATTGAACTAATGCCTATTCAAAGATCATTTCAGGGAAGTTCAATGTAGGCATGGCAAAGACATGTGATTGTGGACTCCCAAAAATACAAAGAATATACATTGGCAAAAGCTTCAAGACTCTACATTTTTAGTTGAGTGATCAAAGATTTGAGTCCATAGGAAAGCCAATACTATTAAAAGGGGACGAGGTTTTGATCATGAGTCATTTCTCAAGTGCTTCAAGATATTGCTCCAAACCCTCAGCCATATTTTCACTATCCAATATGTCCAGAACCCTAAAGTCATTCTTGGTCCCAGCGAAATAGATACACCCAGAACTACCGAGATACAAGATAGAGCCACAACCTAAACCCTAGAAACTCAGTTCCATAGAGATGGTATTTGATCCTACCGAAGTGCATAGCAAACTTTCTGTACCCCATCGTGTTCATTTCGGAATTACCGAGTGAAACCAAACGGAATTACCAAAATGATGCAAGTGCTTAGGTCATCACATATTGGAGCCACCGAGTGGATTCATCTGGTCTCACCAAAGCGCCTACTGTTCGAATCTTTTACACTAGTCCGTTGATTGCTTGTATCAGCGTTGGTAATTCCCCTAAGAGGAGATGATGATGCAGCACATCAAAGGTGAGTATTTCCCTTAGTTATGAAACCAAGGTTATCAATCTAGTAGGAGAACCAAGCAACACTATGTAAACAACACCTACGCACAAACAACAAATACTTGCAACCCAACGCGTAAGAGGGGTTGTCAATCCCTCCTCGGTATTGAGATAGATTAAATTGTATAGATTTTAATAAATAGATCTAACTAAAACATAAAATAAAATAAATAAATAAAAAGTGCAGCAAGGTATTTTTAGATTTAATATGATAGGAAATAGACCTGGGGCCATAGTTTTCACTAGAGGCTTCTCTCAAGAAAATAGCATACGATGGGTAAACAAATTACTGTTGGGAAATTGATAGAAAAGCAAATAATCATGACGATATCCAAGGCAATGATCATGTATATAGGCATCATGTCCAAGATTAGTGGACCGAACAATTTTGTATCTACTACTATTACTCCACAATCGACCGCTATCCAGCATGCATCTAGTGTATTGAGTTCATGGGAAAATGAAGTAATGCAATAAGAACGATGACATGATGTAGACAAGATCTATTCATGTAGGAATATACCCCATATTTTTATCCTTAATATATAGCAACAATACATGCGTGTCATGTCTCTTTCTGTCACTGAGATTGAGCACCGAAAGATTGAATCCATCACAAAGCATATCTTTCCATGGCAAGAAAAAGCAATCTAGTTAGCCAAACCAAACCAAAAATTCGGAGAAGAATTGTATTTTCTTAATCACGGCCACATTTTTCTTGGAGGTATTTATACCCCCTTCTTTCACCTTCAACCCTAATCCTCTTGGAAGTTTCCCCCTACCATTTTTGAACTCTTGGAGCTTGCTAACTCTCAATTCCTCCTATGATTCTTGATTCTTTTTTAGGGAAAAGAGAGGAGATCTATGATGTCTACTATGCAACTTTATTCTTGTAGACACGTGTTGGGCCTCCAAGCGCAGAGTTTTGTAGGACGGTAGCAATTTTTCCTCAAGTGGATGACCTAAGGTTTATCAATCCATGGGAGTCGTAGGATGAAGATGGTTTCTCTCAAATGACCCTGCAACCAAATACAAGAAATCTCTTGTGTCCCCAACACACCTAATACAATGGCAAATTGTACAGGTGCACTAGTTCGGCGAAGAGATGGTGATAAAAGTGTAATATGGATGGTAGAAATATATTTTTATAATCTGAATAAATAAAAACAGCAATGTAGCAGATAGTAAACGGGCACAAAAACGTATTGCAATGCTTGAAAATGGGGCCTAGGGTCCGTACTTTTACTAGTGCAATCTCTCAATAGTGCTAATATAATTGGATCATATAACCACCCTTCAAAGTGCGGTGAAGAATCACTCCAAAGTTCCTATATAGAGGAGAACATAAGAATAAATTGTTTGCAGGGTACGAAACTGAAGGAAATATGCCCCAGAGGCAATAATAAAGTTTTTATTTTATATTTACTTATATCATGATCAATATTTATTATTCATGCTAGAATGGTATTAACCAGAAACTTGATACATGTGTGGATACATAGACAAAACACCATGTCCCTAGTATGCTTCTACTTGACTAGCTCGTTAATCAAAGATGGTTAAGTTTCCTAACCACAGACATGTGTTGTCATCTGATGAACGGGATCACATCATTTGAGAATGATGTGATTGATGAGACCCATCCGTTAGCTTAGCACAATGGTCGTTTGGTTTATTGCTATTGCTTTCTTCATGACTTATACATGTTCCTATGACTATGAGATTATGCAACTCCCGTATACCGGAGGAACACCTAGTGTGCTATCAAACGTCACAATGTAACTGGGTGATTATAAAGATGCTCTACAGGTGTCTTCGATGGTGTTTGTTGGGTTGGCATAGATCGAGATTAGGATTTTTCACTCCGAGTATCGAAGAGGTATCTCTGTGCCCTCTCGGTAATGCACATCATAATAAGCCTTGCAAGCAATGTGACTAATGAGTTAGTTGCGGGATGATGCATTATGGAACGAGTAAAGAGACTTGCCGGTAACGAGATTGAACTAGGTATGAAGATACCACCGATCGAATCTCGGGCAAGTAACATACCGACGACAAAGGGAATAAC
Organism: Triticum dicoccoides; assembly: GCF_002162155.2. Classification (NCBI taxonomy): domain Eukaryota; kingdom Viridiplantae; phylum Streptophyta; class Magnoliopsida; order Poales; family Poaceae; genus Triticum; species Triticum dicoccoides. The sequence continues at coordinate 201,801,082 of NC_041382.1, forward strand.
ATATGTTGTCATAACGGTTCGACCGATAAAGATCTTCGTAGAATATGTAGGAGACAATATGGGCATCCAGGTTCCGCTATTGGATATTGACCGGAGAGATGTCTTAGTCATGTCTACATAGTTCTCGAACCCGCAGGGTCCGCACGCTTAATGTTCGTTGACATATAGTACTATATGAGTTATGTATGTTGGTGACCGAATATTGTTCGGGGGCCTGGATGAGATCATGGACATGACGGGGAGCTCCGAAATGGTCCGAAGGTAAAGATCATATATTGGATGATATGGTTAGGCCAGTGGGTCAGGCCCACATGGCTATAAGTCGGTGCAAAAGAAAGTTTTGCAGAGGTCAGAGGCCAAACGCTGGAGACCCTTGCGTCTGGCCCTGGGCCAGACGCCGAGGCCCAAGGCGTCTGGGCCAGACGCTAAGGATTGTGGCATTTGGTCTTGGAATCCGAGTGGTACTCTTGCCTTTCAGGCAAAACCGACTTTGAGGAGGCTTTTGCTCCAAGTTTCGACCCCAGGGCTCAACATATAAATAGAGGGGCAGGGCTAGCACCCAAGACACATCAAGAAACACCAAGCCGTGTGCCGGCAACCCCGTCCCCTCTAGTTTATCCTCCATCATAGTTTTCGTAGTGCTTAGGCGAAGCCCTGTGGAGATTGTTCTTCACCAACACCGTCACCACGCCGTCGTGCTGCCGGAACTCATCTACTACTCCTCCCCTCTTGCTGGATCAAGAAGGCGAGGACGTCATCGAGCTGAACGTGTGCTGAATGCGGAGGTGCCGTACGTTCGATACTTGATCGAGACGGATCGTGAAGGTGTACGACTACATCAACCACATTGATAAATGCTTCCGCTTTCGGTCTACAAGGGCATGTAGACACACTCTCCCCTCTTGTTGCTATGCATCTCCTAGATAGATCTTGCATGAGCATAGAATTTTTTTGAAATACTACGTTCTCCAATAGTGGCATCAGAGCCAGGTCTATGTGTAGATGTTATATGCATGAGTAGAACACAATGAGTTGTGGGCGATAATAGTCATACTGCTTACCAACAATGTCTTACTTTGATTCGGCGGTATTGTTGGATGAAGCAGCCCGGATCGACATTACATGACCGCGTTCATGAGACTGGTTCTATCGACGTGCTTTGCACACAGGTGGCTAGTGGGTGTCTGTTTCTCCAGGTTTAGTTGAATCGAGTTTGACTACGCCCGGTCCTTGTTGAAGGTTAAAACAACACATTTGACGAAAAACTGTTGTGGTTTTGATGCGTAGGTAAGAACGGTTCTTGCTAAAAGCCCATAGCAGCCACGTAAAACTTGCAACAACAAAGTAGAGGACGTCTAACTTGTTTTTGCAGAGCTTGTTGTGATGTGATATGGTCAAGACGTGATGATATATAAATTGTTGTATGAGATGATCATGTTTTGTAACAGTTATCGGGAACTGGCAGGAGCCATATGGTTGTCGCTTTATTGTATGAAATGCAATCGCCATGTAATTGCTTTACTTTATCTCTAAACGGTAGCGATAGTCGTAGAAGCAATATTTGACGAGATGACAACGATGCTACGATGGAGATCAAGGTGTCAAGCCGGTGACGATGGTGATCATGACGGTTGCATATCACTTATATGCTCTGTATAATATCACTTATTTTGATTGCATATGATGTTTATCCTTTATGCATATTATTTTTCTTAGTACGGCGGTAGCATTATAAGATGATCTCTCACTAAATTTCAAGGTATAAGTGTTCTCCCTGAGTATGCACCGTTGCTACAGTTCATCGTGTTGAGACACCACGTGATGATCCGGCGTGATAAGCTCTATGTTCATACAACGGGTGCAAGCCAGTTTTGCACACGCAAAATACTCGGGTTAAACTTAACGAGCCTAGAATATGTAGATATGGCCTCGGAACACTGAGACCGAAAGATCGAGCGTGAATCATATAGTAGAGATGATCAACATAGTGATGTTCACCATTGAAAACTTCTCCATCTCACGTGATGATCGGACATGGTTTAGTTGATATGGATCACGTGATCATTTAGATGACTAGATGGATGTCTATCTAAGTGTGAGTTCTTAAAGTAATATGATTAATTGAACTTTAATTTATCATGAACTTAGTCCTGATAGTATTTGCTTAACTATGTTGTAGATCAATAGCTCGTGATGTAGCTCCCCGTTTATTTTTGATATGTTCCTAGAGAAAAATAAGTTGAAAGATGATAGTAGCAATGATGCGGACTTGGTCCATGATCTGAGGATTATCCTCATTGCTACACAAAAGAATTATGTCCTTGATGCACCGCTAGGTGAAAGACCTATTACAGGAGCAGATGCAGACGTAATGAACATTTGACAACCTCGGTATGATGACTACTTGATAGTTTAGTGCACCATACTTTACGGCTTAGAACCGGGACTTCAAAAATGTTTTGAACGCCACATAGCATATAAGATGTTCCAAGAGTTGAAATTGGTATTTCAGACTCATGCCCGAGTCAAGAGGTATGAGACCTCTGACAAGTACTTTGCCTACAAAATGGAGGAGAATAGCTCAACCAGTGAGCATGTACTCAAAATGTCTGAGTACTACAATCGCTTGAATCAAGTGGGAGTTAATCTTCCAGATAAGATAGTGATTGATAAAATTCTGTAGTCACTATCACCAAGTTACTGGAACTTCGTGATGAACTATAATATGCGAGGGATGGCGAAAACGATTCCCGAGCTCTTCGCGATGCTAAAATCAGTGAAGGTAGAAATCAAGAAAGAGCATAAAGTGTTGATGGTTAACAAGACCACTAGTTTCAAGAAAAATGGAAAAGGGAAGAAGGGGAACTTCAAGAAGAATAGCAAGCAAGTTTCTGCTCCCGGAAAGAAGCCCAAGTCTGGACCTAAGCCTGAAACAGAGTGCTTCTACTGCAAAGGAAATGGTCACTGGAAGCGGAACTGCCCCAAACTTTTGGCGGATAAGAAGGATGGCATAGTGAACAAAGGTATATTTGATATACAGATTATTGATGTGTACTTTACTAGTGTTCATAGTAACCCCTAGGTATTTGATACCGGTTCAGTTGCTAATATTAGTAACTCAAAATAGGAGTTACAAAATGAACAGAGACTAGTTGAGGGCGAAGTGATGATGCGTGTTGGAAGAGATTCCAAGGTTCATAAGATCACCATCACATACTCCCTCTACCTTCGGGATTAGTGTTGAACCTAAATAAATGTTATTTGGTGTTTGTGTTGAGCATGAATATGATTGGATCATGTTGAGGGAGTCCTGGATTAGGGGGTATCCGGATAGCCGGATTATATCCTTTGGCCGGACTCTTGGACTATGAAGATACAAGATTGAAGACTTCGTCTCGTGTCCGGATGGGACTCTACTTGGCGTGGAAGGCAAGCTAGGCAATATGGATATGTATATCTCCTCCTTTGTAACTGACCTTGTGTAACCCTATCCCTTTCCGGTGTCTATATAAACCGGAGGGTTTTAGTCTATAGGACAACAGACAATCATACCATAGGCTAGCTTCTAGGGTTTAGCCTCTCCGATCTCATGGTAGATCAACTCTTGTAATACTCATATCATCAAGAATAAATCAAGCAGGACGTAGTGTTTTACCTCCATCAAGAGGGCCCGAACCTGGGTAAAACATCGTGTTCCCTGCCTCCTGTTACCATCCGCCTTAGACGCATAGTTCGGGACCCCCTACCCGAGATCCGCCGGTTTTGACACCGACATTGGTGCTTTCATTGAGAGTTCCTCTATGACGTCGCCAGAAGGAAGGATGTCTCGTATCGTCTTTAAAGACAGTACTACTGTTGGGGGAGCTTTGGCTGTTGGCCAAACTCTCCGGCTAGGCGGTTTCATCATGGCCGCCTGTTCGGCCGCCGCGCCGATGATGACTTCTCGGGTCATCGAAAACAGCCTCCACGTCAAATCGGCACTCGCCGAACAAATGGATCCGGTGGAGCTCGCCTCCCTAAACGAGCTCTTGGATCGCATCGCTGCCCTGGGAGTCGCTACGGACTATGATCGGATTGGGCTTAAACCCGATCAAAGGGAGATTAACTCTCCGCCGGTCACCCATCATATTGCAGTGGTGGAGGAACAATGTGGCGACCTCTCCTCTATATTGAGGACCAACTATGTCCGGATTCCTGAGCTCTCTGAGCCGGATACCCGTTCGCGGGAGGACATCATCCAATCCCTGAACTTAGAGTCAGGCAGCGGGCCAGGATTATCGGGCAACACCCCGGAACCAGAATTTCCAAAATTGGAAATTTCTCAGCCCCTGGATCCCAGATCAGGTAAGGGTTCAGATTCAATTCCACCCACCCACCCAAATATAAGCGATCTTTCCCACATCAGGCAAGAGCCCCAGGAAACAGTACATCACTATTGGGCCAGATTCCTCCTTGCGATGAACAAGGTTAAGGACTGTCGCGAGGAAGACGTAGTCTTATTTTTCTGCAATAATTGCACAGACAAGGGAATCCTTAACGCCATAAATCACCGTGAGATATCACGCTTCGCTGACTTGGCGTCCATAGTACGAAAGTACTGTGCGATGGAAAGTGCCTGGAAAACCGAAACAAACTTTTGGGATAATCCGGCCCTAAATACGAACCCAGTCCGAAATAAAAGGGTGCACCATCAAAAGACACCCGGGTCAACTACCAAAAAGCAAAAACCCTCTATAGGGAATGGAACCGTACTGGAGGGATGGCTCAATGGACCCTACAAAATTCATAGTATAGCGGATACAATACCAACGCACAGCCTTAGAGCATGTTGGATACTCTGGCAGGTGGCCAAAAGTGATGAGGATCTTCTTATCCCAAATGCCACAGAGCACCATCCCGTGGATAACAATACGGTGTTAACAGTCTTTGAGACATTTGCGTCAAATAATAGGCGCAAGCGAACACTCTGCAACATGGCCAAAATCTGCCACGTAGCAGCAATAAATCCATGGAGTGACACGACTATTACCTTCAACGCCAGTGATGAACCTAAATTCCGAACAGCCCGAGAACTAGCCGCACTGGTCCTCAGTCCAATTGTGGACGGCTTTCGACTCACCAAGGTACTCATGGACGGCGGCAGCGGATTAAACCTCATTTATGAGGAAACCCTTCAAAAAATGGAAATAGACTGGAACCGCATCGAGCGAAGCAGCACAACCTTTAGAGGAATAATCCCCAGTCGGGAAGCACGCTGTGCAGGCAAAATCACACTATATATGGTGTTCGGCACGCCGGAGAATTATAGGTCCAAAGAGATTACGTTCCAAGTGGCCCCGTTCAGTAGCGGTTGCCACGCCCTGTTAGGGCGGGAGGCGTTCACAATCTTCCAAGCCATACCCCATTACGGGTACATGAAGCTCAAAATGCCCAGGCCCAAATGAAATTATCACTCTTGCTAGTGATCCGGACACAGCACTCCGCGCCGAAAACAAGACAGCCACACTGGCCCTCGAGGCCTTATCCAAAGCCCTAGCGGTTGAGGAACTGACTGCGCTGCGCTCCACAGTGGACAAGGACGACGTGATACTCGATAAGATATCCAAGGCCACCTCTTTTAAACCAGCAGATGAAATAGTCAAATTCCAAGTCCACCCAACGGACCCTACAAAACAGCCTCCATCGGGGCATAGTTAAACCCCGCCGTGGACGCCGCACTATGAGAGTTCCTGCGCGAGAATTGGGACATATTTGCCTGGCACCCCTCAGACATGCCAGAAATCCCATGCAGGCTGGCCGAGCATAGCCTCAATATCCTAAAGGGATTCAAGCCGGTAAGCAAGCTCTTCGGCGTTTCTCCGAACCTAAGAGACAGGCCATGGGAGAGGAACTAGCCAAGTTATTGGAGGCCGGATTCATCAGAGAGATAAAACACCCGGACTGGCTAGCAAACCTGGTGATGGTACCAAAGAAGGATAAATCCTGGCACCTTTGTGTCGATTTCAAGGACCTCAATAAAGCTTGCCCAAAGGATCCCTTCCCCCTCCCCCGCATCGATCAAATTATCGATGCTACCGCAGGACACGAGTCATTGTGTTTCCTCGACGCATACTCCGGTTACCACCAAATCAAGATGGCGGAGTCCGACCAAGCCGCAACAGCATTCATCACACCATACGGTCCCTTCTGTTTCAACACAATGCCTTTTGGGCTCAAAAATGCCGGCACAACATATCAACGCATGATTCAGACATGTCTGGAGAAATAAATCGGCAAAACAGTAGAGGCATACATAGACGATGTGGTTGTCAAAACCAAGCATGTCGACTCTTTGATAGACGACTTGAAGCTCACATTCAACAACCTCCGAACATACGACATCAAGCTCAATCCAGAAAAATGCATTTTCGGTGTACCAGCCGGAAAGCTCCTGGGTTTCATTGTATCCAGTAGAGGTATTGAAGCTAATCCGGCCAAAATCCAAGCTTTGTCACAGTTGGCTACCCCAACAGACCCCAAACAAATCTAGAAGTTAACTAGATGCGTGGCGGCTCTAAGCCGCTTTATCTCCCGGTTAGGAGAAAAGGCTTTACCCCTTTATCGCCTCCTTCGGTGCACCGAACACTTTGAGTGGACGGACGCTGCAACAGCCGGATTGGAAGAAATAAAGGCCATTTTGGCAACCAACCCAATCCTGGCCACGCCAAACATCGGCAAACCAATGTTGTTGTACATTGCGGCAACTCATCAAGTTGTAAGCGCAGTGCTCGTCGTCGAACGAGAAGCTGCCGGACATAAATTCCCTCTTCAAAAGCCGGTATACTATGTATCCACTGTCCTCACTCCATGCAAATCACGGTACCCACATTATCAAAAGATAGCCCATGCGGTATTCATGGCATCCCGGAAGCTGCGACACTACTTTCAAGAGTGTTCCATTACAGTAGCCGAGGAAGTGCCACTTAATGATATTATAAACAACCACGACGCTACTGGCCGGATTGCTAAATGGGCCATTGAGCTCCTCCCGTTCGACATAACATACAAACCTCGACAGGCCATTAAGTCGCAAGTATTGGCCGACTTTGTCGCCGAATGGACGGAGGCCGAACTCCCTAAAGAGTACGACGCATACTCGAAATGGACCATGCACTTCGACGGTTCTAAAATGCTGGCTGGTCTAGTGGCTGGCGTCGTCCTGACGTCCCCAACCGGAGATACCGTTCAGTATGTACTGCAAATATTGTATACAGACTCCAACAATGCAGCCAAATACGAAGCTCTATTGCATGGTCTTCGAATGGCAGTCTCCATGGGCATTCAACGCCTGGAGGTGCGTGGGTATTCAAACCTTGCAATATCCGAAATAAATGGAGACTTTGACGCCAAGGATCCAAAAATGGCGGCCTACCAAAATGCCGTCCTAAAAATGCCAGCTCGGTTCGAGGGACTCGAATTTCACCATGTGGCTCGGGAAAACAATCAAGCGGCGGATATCCTCGCCCGCATCGGCACAAAATGCAACGCGGTCCCCCC
>NC_041382.1:201808977-201854522 GCF_002162155.2 Triticum dicoccoides
CCGTAGTATAGGAAGGGGACACCGGTAACAATAGTCCGGACCCGGCCAAAATGCCCGATACCGAATACTCTGACACAATCGGAGGCTCCGCCACCGAAATAACACCTTCAGCCCACGTAATAATGGCCATTATCGCCCCGTGGATAGAACCATTCCTGGCCTACCTAACTAGGCAGGAACTTCCGGAGGACCAAAATGAGGCACGCTACATAGTGCGGCGATCTAAGGCCTACAAGGTCCACGAGGGAGAATTGTATAAAAAAAGCACTACCGGAGTCCTTCAAAGGTGCATTTCCGAAGAGGAAGGGCGGAACCTTTTGGCAGAAATCCACGTCGGACTCGGCGGTCACCATGCCGCAGCCCGGGCTCTTGTAAGCAAGGCCTTCCATACATGATTCTATTGGCCAACGGCCCGGGCAGATGCATAGGACTTGGTCCAACGTTGCGCCGGTTGCCAGCTCTTTGCAAATCAAAGCCACATGCCACCCACCACCCTCCAAACAATCCCCATTAAGTGGCCCTTCGCGGTCTGGGGGCTTGACATGGTTGGACCCCTTAAAGGGGGAACCCACAAGAAAAATACTTACTGGTCATGGTGGATAAATTCACCAAATGGATAGAGGCCAAACCTGTTAAAACAGCCGAATCCGGACCAGTAATAGACTTCATATCTAGGGTCGTACACCGTTATGGCGTCCCCCACAGCATCATCACTGACAACGGTACAAACTTCACAGCCGATGAGTTAAAACTCTGGTGCAGCAAAATGGGCATTAAGCTCAATTATGCTTCAGTCTATCACCCACAAACCAACAGTCAAGTCGAGCGAGCAAACTGTCTTATAATGAGCAGCATTAAACCCAGATTAGTGCGTTCCTTAACGGAGTCTAACACGCACTGGGTAGAGGAGCTCGACTCCGTACTCTGGGGGCTGCGGACCACGCCGAATCGTAGTACCGGATATACACCCTTCTTTATGGTGTACGGCGCAGATGCAGTCTTGCCCTGTGACATAATTCATGACTCACCTCGAGTGCGCATGTATGAAGAAAGAGAAGCCGAGCTCGATCGGCAGGACAGTCTGGACACCCTGGAGGAGGAGCGCGACGTAGCCAAAGCCCATTCCGCATTTTATCAGCAACAGGCTCGCAGATACCAAAGCAGAGAAGTACGGGCCAAAACCTATAACGTTGGCGAACTAGTTCTATGCCTGCCGGATAAGAAAAAGAACAAGCTCGAGCCCAAATGGGAAGGTCCCTTCATTATTGACCAAGTTCTGACCGGTGGATCGTACCGACTACGGGATGCATCGACTAGTCGACTCGAGCCGAACCCATGGAACGCGGCCTGGCTCCGAAGATTCTACACCTAGCACCAGACTCTATGTTCGTCCCCTCCCTTTGTCCATTTTTTGCATATACATTATCTGTCTTGTTTTTCTTTCTTTGTTCTATTCTTTCTCTAGGCCTTCAAGGGACAACTTGTGCCTCGCTTGCACATTGTATATGCGCCAGCCGCACTCATCATACCTGGGGGCTTCTTTCACAGAAGCTTAATTATTCATCTGGGCCTCAGGCTCCGCACATGCGTCATGCTTCCGCATGTACCTTTTTTCACCATTATATGCATCGATATGACTGAAGTTTTGGCCAAGCTGGGTTGCCTGGCTCTTGTATTTATGCCCTACGTTCCCGTTAATTCGGCTAGGGCATAAGGGGAGCACCTCTGTGATTGTTGTTGCTGGGTCAGCTGGATGTGTACCTCAGACTGGGTGAAGCCAAAAGCTAGCGTTCTTAAGGAAATATTCGGTCGGTGAACAAAATATGATTTTTATTTATTGTCCATATCTGCCCCTAGATGTTTTTCCTGCATTTCCTATCGCAGTCCGGACATGCACTTTATGGCATGCTTACCCAGGGAAAGGAACCCTTAACGGAACTATTCTCCCTGGAAGATGTTTCTTACTACCCATGTAATATAACATAACTAGTTGGGCACTTGTCTGTTCAAGCACTAATGACCCCTACGCCTGGTCTCCACGCATACCCCGGTTCTTATATAACTGCGCGGGTATTCGGATACACTCCGGACTATCAGGTCCTGAGGTTGAAGCGAAAAGGTCCGCCAAGACAAATGATCTACAATCCAGCTTGAAGGCACTATACATGTCACTTTCATTACATAGTCATGCAGACTGACTAAATTCCTCTTCTATACCATCCAACAGGCGGTCTAGCTTACAATCCTGTTGGGAATACTTTGCGGCTAATTCTACTTGCCCATAAACTAAGCTAACGGGGATCTCTTTTCCGTCGGGCCCCACAGGTCCAACCTCGGCCATGTGATTTGGGTCTGCCTTGGTATACCGTGTCTTCACCATGGCCCAGGCTTCTCTGGCACCTTGTCGGCAGTCTGATATCTTCCATAATCAGAAGCGCCGCCGTGCTCCCTTGAGCTTCTCCGCAAGCTCTGCAACACCCTCTGGCAGGGAGACGGACGGCCACAAGGCCTGGGCAACACCCTGCCGAACTTGTTCGTGCAGATGTGACAGCTCGGATAGAAGATCACCCGCAGACCCGGGCATTTCCTCTGCGGGACGACCCGTCAGCATACCTACAGACATAACGCTGTTAGTCGGCTTCTTCTCCAAACTCCTTTAAAAGGATTCGTTCAAGCACTTACTGAAAATGCCGCGCCGAAGCCGCTTATTCTCCTTCTCGGAGTCTGCAAGCTGGCCCCGAACGTCTTTTAGTTCCATGCTCAGCTTAATATTGGCGTCTTGGAGATTGTTTTTCTCCCGCCTAACCTCAGTCAGCACGCGTTTGCCAGCCTCTAGCTGTCGCATAACATGCTGGTCCTCTAGATTTTCTCCGGATTCATCTGCAACATCTGTTGTTAGATCTACAGCCATGCCGCACAGTATATGGTAACCATCATTCTTTAAAGTAAATGTTACCAGCGGGTGACTTTTTCGGTTCCTGCAATGCGGCCACAGCAGCCCGCAATTGGGTCTTGCATTCCTCTAGCTCCTATGACAGCCTAGTATTCTTCTCTGTAAGAACCTGCACAATAAAGATGATCCTTAAATCAGTTCTGCTAACTGTTTCAAGTCTCAGGGGCTACTGATACATATAAATCGTCAGATTTACTTACTCGTACATCCTTTACATACTGATTCGTGGCTCTGGCTAGACCATCTTGAGCAGCTTGGAGGTACGCCTCTCCAGAATTGAAGGCATCAAATGCCTCTGGTGAGAAACAGGCGTCACGGAGTACGGCCCGGCGGCGCCTATGATTCATGGCGCTTTCCACCTCTGAGTTTGTAGTGGATAATCTATCTGCGTCCTCTGTGGGGGGATTATCTGGCGCCCGCCCCATATCGGCTTCCGCCTCTATGTCCGGTCCTGGCGCCCGGCTGGTGGAAGCGTGATTAGTAACGTCACCGGACATATTCCGGCAAGCGTTTTTTCTGTTAAAGAAACATGGGCGTCATTATATTTTGAGAAAGACGACAACCACGGAGCGGGGTTTGTTATACCTTTACGCCGGCGTCTTCGTCCTGACCGCCTTCCTTTTTGGCCTACCCGGCCTCGGTGCCTCTTGTTGGCGTGTGGCTGCGTGTTCGGCAGGGCGTCCTGAATGCCTTCCCTGTAAAAATGCCATGTGTATATGGTGGGTGAAGTGTCTAAAAGGGGATCCTAGTTTTGGAGTTGGGATTTTTGGTTTTTCTTATGTGCGATGCAGGGAGCAGTCCGGGATAGTCGGCCGTAATGGCCACCGTGGCATCATCACATCTTAACTGATAGAACTGCCGGTCTATCAGCTCCACGGATATAACCGGATCTTCTTCAAATCCGGAGTCGAGGGCCCGGTCAGGGTCCTCTGGTTGTGGAGAAGGGCTGCTGACCTCCTTTATGGCTTTTCGTAGTTCCAGCCGCAGAGTGGCAAGGTGAATACTTACGACAAAGAATGCGGGGAAAATGGGAGCAGGGAGATATAACTTACCCGGCTTGGAGGATTGTACATGGAGAATCCATCCCGTGGCTTGATGCGGGTGAACTCCTCTTCCTCGCCCTTGAACAATTCGGACAGAATTTTTGCTAAAGCGGCAGCATTGTCCGGACCCTTATGCCCGCAGTGGGTGGCGTCATCCGCCCCGTTATAACACCACAAGGGGTGCCCACGATATTGAAGTGGTTGCACTCCCCGCATTATGCAAATCGACATAACTTTGATTACTGTCAATCCTGACCGAGCCAGTGCTTTAATTCGGTTTATCAGATAGAAGACTTCTCCATTGTCTTCCACCTGGGGGCTCCGTGGGCGCCAACTTCATCGTTTCTTCAGAGGAGCATTGTTGAACTCAGGAAGACCCCGCCGAACAAGGTCCGGAAGGGGAACATCCTCCATATAAAACCATTCTGAAGGCCAGTCTTCGGGCGACTTCTTCGGAGTACCAGACATGTATCCGGTATCGGCGATGCGCCATATTTCGGCTCCGCCCACTTGATAAAGTGACCCCCCTCTGTGTGCGAGGGATGAGGCAAAATAGCCTTTTCCATAGCTCGAAGTGAGCCTCGCAGCCCAGGAACAACTCGCAGAGAGCCACATAGCCGGCGATATGTAGGATGGAGGCGAGGGTGAAATTGTGTAATTGGAGGCCGTAGAACTCCAGGAGCCCGCGGAGGAAGGATGAATTGGAAATCTGAGTCCCCTTAATAGATAGGGGACAAGGCAGACTCGTTCCCCCATAGAGGGACAGGGAAAGCTCTCCGCTTGCTCCCCGCCATTATAGGTGGTGAGCCAGGCTCGAACGGGCACCATGTACGCCGGAGGGAGAAATCCCTTAGTCTGCAGTTCGACTAAACGACTATGTGGGACTGAACACCTCTCCCAATCACCGGGCTTAGGGCTTCGGGGGCGGGAGGAGGAGCTGCGGAGGTCGGCCATGCTGGAATGGATCTTTCCGGAACGTGCTCTGATGGACTCTCACTGGGGGAGGATGGTATGGATCGGATCTAAGGATCCCCATCCATTTAATAGACAATTCATTTATCTGGCTAGGGGGGCGAATGTAAAAATGCCCTGGCGCCTCGTATTCATTCGACGCGTGGGAGAAAGCCCTTATTGGGCACAGAAGCCAGGAGGTCCAAACATTTATGGGACCGGACACTGCTTTACAAACGTTCAAAAGATGGAGAAGAACCCTCCTTGGAATGCCGAAGACAATACTGCGTGCCGGACTCATCGTCATTGAAGCCTGGTTCGGGGGCTACTGAGGGAGTCCTGGATTAGGGGGTATCTGGACAACCGTATTATATCCTTTGGCCGGACTCTTGGACTATGAAGATACAAGATTGAAGACTTCGTCTCGTGTCCGGATGGGACTCTACTTGGCGTGGAAGGCAAGCTAGGCAATACGGATATGTATATCTCCTCCTTTGTAACCGACCTTGTGTAACCCTAGCCCTTTCCGGTGTCTATATAAACCAGAGGGTTTTAGTCCGTAGGACAACAGACAATCATGCCATAGGCTAGGTTCTAGGGTTTAGCCTCTCCGATCTCGTGGTAGATCAACTCTTGTAATACTCATATCACCAAGAATAAATCAAGCAGGACATAGAGTTTTACCTCCATCAAGAGGGCCCGAACCTGGGTAAAACATCGTGTTCCCTACCTCCTGTTACCATCCGCCTTAGATGCACAGTTTGGGACCCCCTACCCGAGATCCGCTGGTTTTGACACCGACACATGTTTATTGCGATACGGTTATTCATTTAAGTTAGAGAATAATTGTTGTTTTGTTTACATGAATAAAACCTTCTATGGTCATACACCCAATGTAAATGGTTTATTGAATCTTGATCGTAGTGATACACATATTCATAATATTGATGCCAAAAGATGCAAAGTTGATAATGATAGTGCAACATATTTGTGGCACTGCCGTTTAGGTCATATTGGTGTAAAGCGCATGAAGAAACTCCATGCGAATGGAATTTTGGAATCACTTGATTATGAATCATTTGATGCTTGCGAACATGCCTCATGGGTAAGATGACTAAGACTCCGTTCTCCGGAACAATGGAGCAAGCCAATAACTTATTCGAAATAATACATACCGATGTATGCGGTCCAATGAGTGTTGAGGCTCGCGATGGGTATCGTTATTTTATGACCTTCATAGATGATTTGAGCAGATATGAGTATATCTACTAAACGAAACACAAGTCTGAAACGTTTTAAAAGTTCAAAGAATTTCAGAGTGAAGTTCAGAATCATCGTAATAAGAAAATAAAGTTTCTATGATCTGATCGCGGAGGCGAATATTTGAGTTACGAGTTTGGCCTTCATCTAAAACAATGTGGAATGATTTTCACAACTCACGCCACCTGGAACACCACAGCGTAATGGTGTGTTTGAACGTCATAACCGTACTTTATTAGATATGGTGCAATCCATTATGTCTCTTACCGATTTACCACTATCATTTTGGGATTATGCATTAGAGACAGTTGCATTCTGTTGGGGAACGTAGTAATTTCAAAAAAAATCTACGCACACGCAAGATCATGGTGATGCATAGCAACGAGAGGGGAGAGTATGTCTACGTACCCTCGTAGACCGAAAGCGGAAGCATTTATCAACGCGGTTGATGTAGTCGTACACCTTCACGATCCGTCCCGATCAAGTATCGAACGTACGGCACCTCCGCGTTCAGCACACGTTCAGCTTGATGACGTCCTCGCCTTCTTGATCCAGCAAGAGGGGCGAAGTAGTAGATGAGTTCCGGCAGCACGACGGCGTGGTGACGGTATTGGTGAAGAACAATCTCCGCAGGGCTTCGCCTAAGAACTACAAAAACTATTACAGAGGATAAACTAGAGGGGACGGGGTTGCCGACACACAACTTGGTGTTTCTTGATGTGTCTTGGGTGCTAGCCCTACCCCTCTATTTATATGTTGAGCCTTGGGGTCGAAACTTGGAGTAAAAGCCTCCATAAAGTCGGTTTCACCCGAAAGGCAAGAGTCCTTCTCGGACTCCAGGGCCAGACGCCAGGGTTCCCGGTGTCTGGACCCAGACGCCAGGGACCCTGGCGTCTGGCCCCTGGACTCCGCAAAACTTCCTTTTGTGCTTTCCAAAAACCTTGTCGGCTTTCCCCTTTGGCACAAATAAAGTGTTCTCGTACCCAAACATTTCGGGAAACATCTGGAACCCCTTCCGATGAATTTCGGAACCCTTTCGGAGACCAAACACTATTATCCCATATATCAAACTTTATCTCCGGACCATTCTGGAGTTCCTCGTCATATCTGTGATCTTATCCGGAACAACGAACATTAAGCGTGCGGACCCTACGGGTTCGAGAACTATGTAGACATGACCGAGACGTCTCCGGTCAATAACCGGAACCTGGATGATCATATTGGCTCCCACATATTCTACGAATATCTTTATTTGTCAAACCGCATCACGATATACATTGTTCCCTTTGTCATTGCTATGTTACTTGCCCGAGATTCGATCGTCGGTATCTCAATACCTAGTTCAATATCGTTACTGGCAAGTCTCTTTACTCATTCTGTAATGCATCATCCCGCAACTAACTCATTAGTCACATTGCTTGCAAGGCTTATATTGATGTGCATTACCGAGAGGGCCCAGAGATACCTCTCCGACAATCGGAGTGACAAATCCTAATCTCGATCTATGCCAACTCAACAAACACCATCAGAGACACCTGTAGAGCACCTTTATAATCACCCAGTTACGTTGTGACATTTGGTAGCACACAAAGTGTTCCTCCGGTATTCGGGAGTTGCATGATCTCATAGTCATAGGAACATGTATAAGTTATGGAGAAAGCAATAGCAACAAACTAAACAATCATCGTGCTAAGCTAACGGATGGGTCAAGTCAATCACATCATTCTCTAATGATGCAATCCCGTTAATCAAATGACAACTCATGTCTATGGTTAGGAAACATAACCATCATTGATTCAACGAGCTAGTCAAGTAGAGGCATACTAGTGACATTATGTTTGTCTATGTATTCACGCATGTACTAAGTTTCCATTTAATACAATTCTAGCATGAATAATAAACATTTATCATGATATAAGGAAATATAAATAACAACTTTATTATTGCCTCTAGGGCATATTTCCTTCAGTCTCCCACTTGCACTAGAGTCAATAATCTAGTTCACATCGTCATGTGATTTAACACCAATAGTTCACATCTTTATGTGATTAGTTGCATATACTTTGATGGGAGCATTGTAAGAAACTCCCACTCACTTTCTTGTAAATACAGGCTTCACCGCAAGTCTGTATAAAACCATATACTTTGATCACCTTATCAAAGCATATATTCCAACTCCGAGATGCTTGCACCAGTCCATAGATGGATCGCTGGAGCTTGCTCACTTTGTTAGCACCTTTAGGATCGACAAAACCTTCTGGTTGCATCATATACAACTCTTCTTTAAGAAATCCATTAAGGAATACAATTTTGACATCCATTTGCCAGATTTCATAAAATGCGGCAACTGCTAACATGATTTGGACAGACTTTTAAGTATCGAAATGAGCGAGAAAATCTCATCATACTCAACACCTTGAACTTGTCAAAAACATTCCGCGACAATTCGAGCTTTGTAGATAGTAACACTACTACCAGCGTCCGTCTTCCTCTTGAAGATCCATTTATTCTTAATGACTCACCGATCATCGGGCAAGTCAATCAAAGTCCATACTTTGTTCTCGTACATGGATCCCATCTCAGATTTCATGGTCTCAAGCCATTTTGCGGAATCTGGGCTCATCATCGCTTCCTCATAGTTCGTAGGTTCGTCATGGTCAAGTAACATGACTTCCAGAAAGGATTACCGTACCACTCTAGTGCGGACCATACTCTGGTTGTCCTACGAGGTTCGGTAGTAACTTGATCTGAAGTTTTATGATCATCATCATTAGCTTCCTCACTAATTGGTGTAGAAATCACAAGAAATGATTTCTGTGATGAACTACTTCCCAATACGGGAGAAGGTACAATTACCTCATCAAGTTCTACATTCCTCCCACTCACTTCTTTCGAGAGAAACTCCTTCTCTAGAAAGGATCCACTCTTAGCAACAAAGATCTTGCCTTCCGGATCTGTGATAGAAGGTGCACCCAACAGTTTCTTTTGGGTATCCTATGAAGACGCACTTTTCCTATTTAGGTTTGTGCTTATCAGGCTGAAATTTTTTCACATAAGCATCACAACCCTAAACTTTAAGAAACGACAGCTTAGGTTTCTTGCTAAACCACAGTTCATACGGTATTGTCTCAACAGAATTTTTAGATGGTGCCCTATTTAATGTGAATGTAGCTGTCTCTAATGCATAGCCCCAAAATGATAGCTGTAAATTAGCAAGAGATGTCGTGGAATTGTCACGGCAGATGTCCTTAGTGTCAGGACTTAGTCGCGGGGCCAACGCATCTATGCGGTAGCTTGAAGGGGTTGGTCAGAATCGAGAGATGCATAGTGGATCATCACACAAGACGAGGATTTAGACAGCTTCGGGCCCCGGGAAACATCATCTGGTAATAACCCTACGTGTTGTTTGTGGCTAGGTCTCATTATGATCATGAGGGAGTCACCGTAAGCCGACTCTCCTCTTTGTGTCTAGCCCTAGATATTGTTTCTTGTTGCTTGTCCCTCTTTGGGGAGCCCTGCCCCTCCTTATATAAGTTGAAGGGGCGGCTTACATGTAGAGTCCTATTAGGATTAGAACTAACTTATTCTCTATTACAAGTCGGATACAAGTACGGGTCTTGCTTCCTCGTAAAGGAAATATTCCTCATGCCTTCTGTCTTAAGCCGGCCCACCATAATATGAGCCGGCCTACTGGGCCTTGGGCCTAGTCTTCTATGTGACCCGCCGTCGGGGTCATCTGTGAGTCGTCGGACCAGTGAGCCGCCAGACCCGTGAGTCGCCAGTCCTCCGGCGGGTCATCGGTGAAGCGCCAAGTCCGGCCGGGTCATACTTCCGGCCGGGTCATACCGCGGGGTACATCCCCGACATTAGCCCCCAGTTTAATTTGGATTTATCCATGTTAAACTAATCCTGTAAAACAAACACAAGAACAAATTTGACAGATTGTGTTCCGGGTTAAAGATTCTTGTACGCCGGCACCTGATCATCCTTAATTCCTTGTGCTCCGGATTAAATATTCTCCTGAGATGGGACTTGATTATCCTTAAGTCCAATTGTCATTTCCTTCATCTAGAAAATCCGGGTCAAATAAGCTAGCTTCATACTCAATCTGATGATGTTGGTTTCTCACAGAAAAATATTGTGAAGAATAATCCACTTGAGTCGGCTTCTAAGGCGCCGGGTCAAATAATTTTGGTCTTCAAATACTTATCTGATATTCAGCCGGCTTGAAGATGTAAAACTTGCCGGTTTATCATTACCAAAAAACTTCCGGATTATAAAACAGACGATGCCGGGTCATAATTGTTGTTGACACTGGTTTATGTAATTGATCCTCCTGATTTGCTCAAAACTGATAATTTGAAGATTTTTCTCCCTTATATCCATATTACCTGTAGCCCCCAAGTCTTGAGCAGAACAAAGTGATGGTTTAAGACTTGCTCCAATAAATGTTGCAACCTTGAATATTCCACACATGTAGCCCCCAAGTGCCGGGTTGTCATGCTTGCAGCAACCTGGGACTTGTAATTGCTTTATGCTCATGAAAACTTCAACCAGTGTAGCCCCCAAGGGCCGGGTCATTATGCAATAATGAGCAGGGACTTTGTAGATATAACCATGTAAATTTGAACAGCAATGTGTAGCCCCCAAGGGCCGGCTTAACAAGATAAGACTGAGCTGGGACTTTGTATATAATTGATAATAACATCATATAATATAGTCTGCACCATGGGGCTTGAACCCACGTCCACAAGGTTAAGAGCTTTGTACTCCACCAACTGAATAGTGGACCGTTCAATATAATGGATTAATGCTTGTGTACCTTGAAATTTTGACAGGAGCAATTGGTAGCCCCCAAGGGCCAACTCATTTAGAATGTGATGAGTCGGGTCTTTAATAAATTGAGCAAAGATGACTTTGCATTAGCCCCCAAGTGCCATGGTGCATGCTGGCAATGACATGGGACTTGCATATTTGTTATAATCTTAATCTGAATAATGTAGCCCCCAAGTGCCGGGTCGTAAGCCTGCAGTGACTCGGGACTATTCCTTCCATTGTAGAATAAATCATATCCATTGATAAAAATAATAGCCGTTGCGCTAAAGCGACTTTGAAAACCTCAATCGTAACACTGGTTATTGATAATCACAATAGAAATCCAGCCATGTTGGCTATTAAAGATTTGAATAACCCAGTTTGAAAACCTCAATCATTCAATATTATAATGAAAATCCAGCCAAGTTTGGCTATTTAAAGATTCAAATACCTTATCTGTTGACAAGTAAATCCGGAGTTTTAAATACTCGGCGGCTCTTGGCCGATGGCGACTTAATGCACATTCATTATAAGTCGGAATTTCTGTAACCTGGCGGCTTATAGCCTTTGAGAAAATCCAGAATGGATAACCCTTTTGAAGCATCAATTTTGATGATGAGCTTGAACTTAAGCATTTATATAAGTCATAGTTCCGCAAATCCTGCACAGAGTTTAAACAACATATGCCCTGGCGACTTAACGTCAAAAGCCAGGGCGGGTAAACACCCAAATGTAGTCTTATCCTGCACACGAGTAGATCACAAGACCCCTTGGCGGTTTACCGCAAGGCGGGTCATAATAACTCACATATAACCACTATGATATTGAATTTGTACTGCCGGTTTACATGACTTGGGCAGTAAGGGTGATAACCCAATCCTTAGAAGCCAATACTTCCAAATATATGATGATTGTCATAAACTGGTGACTTATAGTCAAAAGTCAAGCCGGGTTAAGCATAAAACACTTGTATATATTTGAGATATAATCCCGAAAAGGTCTCAAGTTAAGTAATTGTGGCTGCAATAAACTTTACCAGAGATAGAATAAAACTTTTTGAGGCTTCTGATTCGGATACGATCAGTAAACCGTTCCAAAGGGGTTAAGCTAAGATTCGAATACGATCATATAGCCCCCGGTGGCTTTGGCATTGCCGATCAAGAGGGTACCGACAGCTATGTTCTCTTTGGTTCGAATACGACCTATGTTTGAACAGGAAGCCCCCAAATGACCTTAAGAGTTGTTTAGCGACGCTGATTCGAATACGATCCACGTCGATTCCCAAAGGGATTGAGCTATGATTCGGATACGATCAAGAAGCCCCCAAGTGGGTTTGGCAGTTTGCCAATCAAAAGGGTATCGACAGCTATGTTCTCTTTGGTTCGAATACGACCTATGTTTGAACAGGAAGCCCCCAAGTGACCATATAAGTTTTGGCATTGCGCCGATCAAGAGGGTACTGATAGCTATGCCCAATGAGCAGGAAGCCCCCAAGTGACCATAATAAAATAAGCTGTAAGGCAGGATACCTATGTTTGAACCGCGCAACATGGCAGCAAATTCTTTTTGGCAACCTTTAATTTTTGTAAGAACTCGAACTTGCGAGAGATTAATTCTTTTTGAACCGGAACTTTAAACCGGATTTGAAAGCTTCAAAAATTTGTGAGGGACAAATTTACCTTGAGCCAGATTTTGAACCGGATTTGAGAGCTTCAAAAATTTGTGAGAGAGAGATGTCTCTTGAGCTATATTTGAAACCGGCATCTTCATCATGAGCCAGAAATTTTCTGACGGCCTTTAAATATTCGCCAATAAAGCAGTAGCCTCCAGGGCCGGGTTATCTTTCCTTCAATGACCCGGAGTTCTTGAATTCATTGAAACCGACTAATTTTGCCGAGTCATACCATTGTAGCCCCCGAGTCTCAAGACGACTCAAGGAGTTGGCTTGAGATTCTCCATATTTGACCATAGCAGAAGGTATATATCATTGGCGTTGATAGCGCGATGTGAATCCACATAAGGTTGAGGTGACTGCGGCGGGTTATAAATGATCCCGTATGAGCCGTGTTAGCAACTCGGCCAATGGTTCCTTCCAACTGGCTGTTGAAGTTAACCAAACTGTAGTGGCGGCGATTTGTGCACCTGCCCATTGAACCATCCAGTGCAGACGGCGACTGATAATATATGATAATTTGCCTCTAATTTGTTGGAAGAAATCCGGGCTTCCCAAGTAGTGACTTGCTCATACTCAATAAACAGCTCATCCAGACAAGTGCGGCTCGGTGTGTCGATGTAGACCAGGCCGCGAGAGACGGACGGTAAACACGACCGTAATATCAAAGGCGGCATAGACAGATGAACCGGCCGTGGCGTGGTAAGCCGGTGTGGACGGGCAAGTTGTCCTCCTTGTTGTAAGCCGGCGTGGTCGCGAGAGACGGCCACGGCGTTGTAAGCTGGCACGGTCGCGAGAGACGGTCACGGCGTTGTAAGCCGGTGCGGGAGTCCGTTGAGTAACGACGACCACCTTTACAAAAAGATGTTGACGTGCCTCCATCTCCACGATATAATATCACTTTTTGTCATAAATAATTGCCCTGCATAAACAATGTTGCAGACCAAGTCAAAGATAAATTTGTTCTTTGATAAAAACAATATGTGCTAATAAAATAAACTTGAATGGATATCACCTGATTTGTTCGGACGACGGATGATCCGTTCACCGCGACAGAGGCGGCTCAGGCAGGCCGACGATTCAATATAGTCCCGGCGGTTCAGGCAAAGACCCTCCGGGTCATCCTCCGGGTCATTAAACACCTGACAACTTGACTTTTCTTTCAGCAATGACGAAGCCGCGACAACGGAGACAGCTGACTTAGAATTGGCGATGACTCAAGGCCGCGGCAACACACAACAGAGGAAGCGGCTCCAAAATTTGACCAAGTGATGGCCTTCACATCCAATCAAACTTTGAAATGGCCTGTGGTGTTCGGTGGCCCTCCAAACGCGGCGGGGTTCGATCAGAACCCGGTGGAGACGAGGCCTCCGCGGCATAAGCAGGCGGCGACTCGACGCGGTGAGGCCCGGAGGCAAACGACAAAACGGGGCGACTCAAACACGACTGTAACTTTGCGACAGCGGCTCAAGGCGTCGCAGAGGTGCGATGGCGATTCCGAGCAGTGCGAGGACGAGGCCGCGAAGGCAAGGAGCGTCAGCGGTTTTTAGAAACGACGGCTCGTGGACAGCCACAGCAAGGGCGGCGGGTCATGGCAGGTTGAGGTAGAAGCGAAGAACGGTGATTCGGGGTCGGCCTGATGCGGACGCCGGGTTGATGCCGATAACAACGAGGAGCGGCAACGACGATTTAGTGAAGCGTAATGATGAAAGCGGCTCGGTGGAAGCGAACTCGACCAAGGCAAGAGCTTCAGCCATGGCCACGGGCGGCTCAAAGCAGGGACGCCTCGACCGCAGCAGAGAGCACTCGGCGGCCGGGGCGACTCGTAGGCGAGGCAGTCCGTAGGCACAGTGGTTGTACTTTCTCCATGTGTGTACACCGGCTGTACTTCCTTGGAATTTTCTAGCAAGAAATGCTTAGTTGAGTGCTTTTCACGTGAACACTTGAAACGCCTCACGTGGAGGAGGCATAGGAATCCATCAGGTTTTGACTTTTCCATCATTCATGCACCGTGACCACTTGATTCAAATGCATGCAATAGGTTGGTCTGAAGACCTCACGTGTGCTTTAAGTAAAACACTTGTCCTTATCCTGTTGTACGAGCAGATGATGTGCGCGATCCGTGTCAGGCGACTCGACGGCTCAGACAAAACGAAACAGAAAAACTTGCTAGGGGTCTCTGTTTCCCACAATGACACCAAAAAAGACCGATCCGACTTTCCATTGAGGACCGCCCGGCGAGGGTGGCTCGAGGCCGGCTCAGCGAGGCAGCTCAACGCGGCGGCGGTGTAGCTGTGCCAGCCATGCGAGGCGGAGGCGCGAGGCCGCAGCGACTGCGAGGCCGGGTAGTTCGACACCGGCCACGGCGGCTCGATGCGACGGGAAAACCGTGATGATGGCGACTGCTGTAAGTCCCTTTGGAGACATGTCGAGGCGGCAATGGCCAGTGAGGCCGCGTGTGCCTAAGAAGGTGACGGGGCGAGACGAGACGGGCGAGGTCGAGTCCGTGACTTCCCTCTACGGGCGGAGCTTCTCGCGGTGGCAACGAGGTGAGGTCGAATCCGAGATGGCAACCGAAGGCAAGGCGACTAGGAGGCGAGATCAACCCCGAACCCAACTTTAAGAAGCGCTGGTGGAGGCGGGGCACGCGGCCGAGTTGCGGCGCGGCGGCTCAAGGCGTGGCTTGGAAGGCGCAAGAGACGGGGCGGCTCAGGGCCGGCCCTAACAGAAGTAGTAGAGGCCATTGGAGGCAAACGGCAGCAGAAGCAGCTTGCTAGCACAGGCGAGACGAGGTGAAGCGCGTGCGGCGAGTCCGATGGAGGGAAAGCGTTGTGGATATTTGTCAGGTCCGGAACAATTCCTTTTTTCACGGAGTATGGGCTGCCTGATTTGCCCTTGTATGCCTGTACTTCTTCCGGTTTCAGATTCTCCTTAGCTGCCCTTTCCCTTTTTTTATTGATCAACTGGGAGCAACCTCAGCTGGACACACATCTACCAGATCAAGTAGAACCAGGAACGGCCGGCGGATTTGCGACGGAGGCGGAGCGAAGTCAGCCGCGGTTGTGGTTGGTTTGGACGGATCCACATACGCGTCCTTTTTTTTAAACGGGCTGAGCAACTTTTTACTAGTGCCTTCACACGTCATCGAACTATGGATGCTACAGCAACTCGGCGGAACAGCAAGGACTAGCGCAGCTGCGGTAACTCGGCGGAATCTGTGGTCGGACGGATCGCTTGAACTCCAGTTGACCTCGGATTAGTAACGTGGCAGATAAATCACCTCGTGCGGAAGATCTCGTCTCGGACTCGGCGGATCGAGACAACGCGACGGCGACACATACAGCCCGACTCTTTTTCATCCAGAAAATTGCGAGTCCTCGATCCCTAGAAGAGATCCCTCCAAGAACTCAACACCACCGTGCGCAGGCCCCACGGTGGGCGCCAACTGTCGTGGAATTGTCACGGCAGATGTCCTTAGTGTCAGGACTTACTCGCGGGGCCAACGCATCTATGCAGTAGCTTGAAGGGGTTGGTCGGAATCGAGAGATGCATAGTGGATCATCACACAAGACGAGGATTTAGACAGCTTCGGGCCCCGGAAAACATCATCCGGTAATACCCTACGTGCTATTTGTGGCTAGGTCTCATTATGATCATGAGGGAGTCGCCGTAAGCCGGCTCTCCTCTTTATGTCTAGCCCTAGATATTGTTTCTTGTTGCTTGTCCCTCTTTGGGGAGCCCTGCCCCTCCTTATATAAGTTGAAGGGGCGGCTTACATGTAGAGTCCTATTAGGATTAGAACTAACTTATTCTCTATTACAAGTCGGATACAAGTACGGGTCTTGCTTCCTCGTAAAGGAAATATTCCTCACGCCTTCTGTCTTAAGCCGGCCCATGATAATATGAGCCGGCCTACTGGGCCTTGGGCCTAGTCTTCTATGTGACCCGCCGTCGGGGTCATCTGTGAGTCGTCGGACCAGTGAGCCGCCAGACCCGTGAGTCGCCATATTCCTCATGCCTTCTGTCTTAAGCTGGCCCACCATAATATGAGCCGGCCTACTGGGCCTTGGGCTGAGTCTTCTATGTGACCCGCCGTCGGGGTCATCTGTGAGTCGTCGGACCAGTGAGCCGCCAGACCCGTGAGTCGCCAGTCCTCCAGCGGGTCATCGGTGAAGCGCCAAGTCCGGCCGGGTCATACTTCCGGCCGGGTCATACCGTGGGGTACATCCCCGACAAGAGACATCATAGATCACACCATATCTAGTAAAGTGCGATTACGACGTTCGGACACACCATTACGCTGTGGTATTCCAGGTGGCATGAGTTGCGAAACTATTCCGGATTGTTTCAAATGAAAACCAAACTCGTAACTCAAATATTCTCTTCCACGATCAGATCATAGAAACTTTATTTTCTTGTTACGATGATTTTCCACTTCACTCTAAAATTCTTTGAACTTTTCAAATGTTTCAGACTTATGTTTCATCAAGTAGATATACCCATATCTGCTCAAATCATTTGTGAAGATCAGAAAATAACGATACCTGTTGCGAGCCTCAACACTCATCGGGTCACATAGATCAGTATGTATTATTTCCAATAAGTCAGTTGCTCGCTCCATTGTTTCGGAGAACGGAGTCTTAGTCATCTTGCCCATGAGGCATGGTTCGCAAGCATCAAGTGATTCCAAAAGCCCATCAGCATGGAGTTTCTTCATGCGCTTTACACCAATATGACCTAAACGGCAATGCCAAAAATAAGTTGCACTATCATTATTAACTTTGCATCTTTGGCTTCAATATTATGAATATGTGTATCACTACGATCGAGATCCAATAAACCATTTTCATTGGGTGTATGACCATAGAAGGTTTTATTCATGTAAACATAACAACAATTATTCTCTAACTTGAATGAATAACTATATTGCAATAAACATGATCAAATCATATTCATGCTCAACACAAACACCAAATAATACTTATTAAGTTTCAACACTAATCCCGAAAGTATAGGGAGTGTGCGATGATCATCATATCAATCTTGGAACTACTTCCAACACACATCGTCACTTCATCCTTAACTAGTTTCTGTTCATTCTGCAACTCCCGTTTCGAGTTACTACTCTTAGCAAATGAACCGGTATCAAATGCCGAGGGGTTGCTATAAACACTAGTAAAGTACACATCAATAATATGTATATCCAATATACCTTTGTTCACTATGCCATCCTTCTTATCCGCCAAGTATCTAGGGTAGTTCCACTTCCAGTGACCATTTCCTTTACAGCAGAAGCATTCAGTTTCAGGCTTGGGTCTAGCTTTGGGCTTCTTCACGGGAGTGACAACTTGCTTGTCATTCTTATTGAAGTTTCCTTTCTATCCCTTTGCCCTTTTCTTGAAACTAGTGGTCTTGTCAACCATCAACACTTGATGCTCTTTCTTGATTTCTACCTTCATCGATTTCAGCATCATGAAGAGCTTGGGAATCGTTTATGTTATCCCTTGCATATTATAGTTCATCACGAAGTTCTAGTAACTTGGTGACAGTGACTAGAGAACTCTGTCAATCACTATCTTATCTAGAAGATTAACTCCCACTTGATTCAAGTGATTGTAGTACTCAGACAATCTGAGCATATGCTCACTAGCTGAGCTATTCTCCTCCATCTTGTAGGCAAAGTGTTTGTCAAAGGTCTCATACCTTTCGACATGGGCATGAATCTGAAATACCAATTTCAACTCTTAGAACATCTTATATGTTCCGTGGCATTCAAATTTTTTTTAAAGTCCTGGTTCTAAGCCGTAAAGCATGGTGTACTAAACTATCAAGTAGTCATCATACCAAGCTTTGCCAAACGTTCATAACGTCTGCGTCTGCTCCTGCAATAGGTCTGTCACCTAGCGGTGCATCAAGGACATAATTCTTCTATGCAGCAATGAGGATAGTCCTCAGATCACGGATCCAATCCGCATCATTGCTACTAACATCTTTCAACTTTATTTTCTTGTTATAAACATATCAAAAATAAATGGGGAGCTACATCGCAAGCTATTGATCTACAACATAGATATGCAAATACTATCAGGACTAAGTTCATGATAAATTTAAGTTCAATTAATCATATTACTTAAGAACTCCCACTTAGATAGACATCCCTCTAATCATCTAAGTGATCACGTGATCCAAATCAACTAAACCATAACCGATCATCACGTGAAATGGAGTAGTTTTCAATGGTGAACATCACTATGTTGATCATATCTACTATATGATTCACGCTCGACCTTTCGGTCTCAGTGTTCCGAGGCCATATCTGCATATGCTAGGCTCGTCAAGTTTAACCCGAGTATTCTGCGTGTGCAAAAACTGGCTTGCACCCGTTGTATAAGAATG
This sequence comes from Triticum dicoccoides, assembly GCF_002162155.2. NCBI lineage: Eukaryota > Viridiplantae > Streptophyta > Magnoliopsida > Poales > Poaceae > Triticum > Triticum dicoccoides. The sequence continues at coordinate 201,828,068 of NC_041382.1, forward strand.
TTGAGCTTATCACACCCAATCATCACGTGGTGTCTCGACACGACGATCTTTTGCAACGGCGCATACTCAGGGAGAACACTTGTACCTTGAAATTTTTAGTGAGAGATCATCTTATAATGCTACCGTCAATCAAAGCAGAATAAGATGCATAAAGGATAAACATCACATGCAATCAATATAAGCGATATGATATGGCCATCATCATCTTGTGCCTTTGATCTCCATCTCCAAAGCACCGTCATGATCACCATCGTCACCGGCGCGACACCTTGATCTCCATCGTAGCATCGTTATCGTCTCGCCAACTATTGCTTCTACGACTATCGCTACCACTTAGTGATAAAGTAAATCAATTACATGGCAATTGCATTTCATACAATAAAGCGACAACCATATGGCTCCTGCCAGTTGCTGATAACTTCGTTACACAACATGATCATCTCATACAATAAAATATAGCATCATGCCTTGACCATATCACATCACGACATGCCCTGCAAAAACAAGTTAGACATCCTCTACTTTGTTGTTGCAAGTTTTACGTGGCTGCTACGGGCTGAGCAAGAACCGTTCTTACCTACGCATCAAAATCACAACGATAGTTCGTCAAGTTAGTGTTGTTTTAACCTTCAACAAGGACCGGGTGTAGTCACACTCGGTTCAACTAAAGTTGGAGAAACTGACACCCGCCAGCCACCTGTGTGCAAAGCACGTCGGTAGAACCAGTCTTGCGTAAGCGTACGCGTAATGTCGGTCCGGGCCGCTTCATCCAACAATACCGCCGAACCAAAGTATGACATGCTGGTAAGCAGTATGACTTGTATCGCCCACAACTCACTTGTGTTCTACTCGTGCATATAACATCTACACATAAACCTAGCTCGGATGCCACTATTGGGGAACATAGTAATTTCAAAAAAATTCCTACGCACACGCAAGATCATGGTGATGCATAGCAACGAGAGGGGAGAGTATGTCTACGTACCCTCGTAGACCGAAAGCGGAAGCGTTTATCAACACGGTTGATGTAGTCGTACACCTTCACGATCCGTCCCGATCAAGTACTGAATGTACGGCACCTCCGTGTTCAGCACACGTTCAGCTCGATGACGTCCTCGCCTTCTTGATCCAGCAAGAGGGGCGAAGTAGTAGATGAGTTTCGGCAACACGACGGCGTGGTGACGGCATTGGTGTAGAACAATCTCCGCAGGGCTTCGCCTAAGCACCACGAAAACTATTACGGAGGATAAACTAGAGGGGACGGGGTTGCCGGCACACGGCTTGGTGTTTCTTGATGTGTCTTGGGTGCTAGCACTACCCCTCTATTTATATGTTGAGCCTTGGGGTTGAAACTTGGAGTAAAAGCCTCCACAAAGTCGGTTTCACCCGAAAGGCAAGAGTCCTTCTCGGACTCCAGGGAAAGACGCCGGGGTTCCCGGCGTCTGGACCCAGATGCCAGGGACCCTGGCATCTGGCCCCTGGACTCCGCAAAACTTCCTTTTGCGCTTTCCAAAAACCTTGTGGGCTTTCCCCTTTGGCCCAAATAAAGTGTTCTCGTACCCAAACATTTTGGGAAACATCCGGAACCCCTTCCGGTGAATTCTGGAACCCTTCCAGAGACCAAACACTATTATCCCATATATCAAACTTTATCTCCGGACCATTCCGAAGTTCCTCGTCATGTCCGTGATCTTATCCGGAACTCCAAACAACATTCGGTTACCAACATACATAACTCATAAATACTATATCGTCAACGAACATTAAGCGTGCGGACCCTACGGGTTCAAGAACTATGTAGACATGACCGAGACACTTCTCTAGTCAATAACCAATAGCAGAACTTGGATGCCCATATTGGCTCCTACATATTCTACGAAGATCTTTATCGGTCGAACCGCATAACAATATACGTTGTTCCCTTTGTCATCGGTATGTTACTTGCCCGAGATTCGATCATCGGTATCTCAATACCTAGTTCAATCTCGTCACCGAAAAGTCTCTTTACTCGTTCCGTACTGCATCATCCTGTAACTAACTCATCAGTCACATCGCTTATAAGGCTTGTAGTGATGTGCATTACTGAGAGGGCCCAGAGATACCTCTCCGACAATCGGAGTGACAAATCCTAATCTCGATCTATGCCAACTCAACAAGTACCACCAGAGACACCTGTAGAGCACCTTTATAATGACCCAGTTACATTGTGACGCAAAGTGTTCCTTCGATAATCGGGAGTTGCATAATCTCATAGTCACAGGAACATGTATAAGTCATGAAGAAAGCAATAGCAGTAAACTAAAACGAGCAAGTGCTAAGCTAACGGAATGGGTCAAATCAATCACATCATTCTCCTAATGATGTGATCCCATTTATCAAATGACAACTCATGTCTATGGTTAGGAAACACAAGCATCATTGATTCAATGAGCTAGTCAAGTAGAGGCAAACTAGTGACACTCTATTTCTCTATGTATTCACACATGTACTAAGGTTCCGGTTAATACAATTCTAGCATGAATAATAAACATTTATCATGATATAAGTAAATATAAATAACAACTTTATTATTGCCTCTAGGGCATATTTCCTTCACATTCATGTTGAATAGGGCACCATCTAAATCCGTTGAGACGACACCATATGAACTGTGGTTTAGCAAGAAACCTAAGCCGTCATTTCTTAAAGTTTGGGGCTGTGATGCTTATGTGAAAAAGTTTCAACTTGATAAGCTCAAACCCAAATTGGAGAAATGCGTCTTCGTAGGATACCCAAAGGAAACTGTTGGGTACACCTTCTATCACAGATCCGAAAGCAAGATATTCGTTGCTAAGTATGGACCCTTTCTAGAGAATAAGTTTCTCTCGAAAGAAGTGAATGGGAGGAATGTAGAACCTGATGAGGTAATTCTACCTTCTCCCGAATTGGAAAGTAGTTCATCACAGAAATCAGTTCCAGTGATTCCTACACCAATTAGTGAGGAAGCTAATGATGATGATCATGAAACTTCAGATCAAGTTACTACCGAACCTCGTAGGTCAACTAGTGTATGGTCCGCACCAGAGTGGTATGGTAATCCTGTCTTGAAGTCATGTTACTAGACCATGACGAACCTACGAACTATGAGGAAGTGATGATGAGCCCAGATTCCACGAAATGGCTTGAGGCCATGAAATCTGAGATGGGATCCATGTATGAGAACAAAGTATGGACTTTGATTGACTTGCCCGATGATCGGCGAGCCAATGAGAATAAATGGATCTTCAAGAGGAAGAGACGCTGATAGTAGTGTTACTATCTACAAAGCTCGAATTGTCGCAAAAAGTTTTCAACAAGTTCAAGGTGTTGACTACGATAAAATTGTATCACTCGTAGCTATGCTTAAGTCTATCTGAATCATGTTAGCAATTGCCACATTTTATGAAATCTGGCAAATGGATGTCAAAACTGCATTCCTTAATGGATTTATTAAAGAAGAGTTGTATATGATGCAACCGGAAGGTTTTCTCAATCCTAAAGGTGCTAACAAAGTGTGCAAGCTCCAGCGATCCATCTATTGACTGGTGCAAGCATCTCGGAGTTGGAATATACGCTTTGATGAGTTGATCAAAGCATATAGTTTTATACAGACTTGCGATGAAGCCTGTATTTACAAGAAAGTGAGTGGGAGCACTACAGCCTTTCTGATAAGTATATGTGTATGACATATTGTTGATCGAAAATGATGTAGAATTTTCTGGAAAGCATAAAGGAGTATTTGAAAAGAGTTTTTTCAAATAAAGACCTCAGTAAAGCTACTTACATATTGGGCATCAAGATCTATAAAGATAGATCAAGACGCTTGATAAGACTTTCGACAAGGACATACCTTGCTAAGATTTTGAAAGAGTTCAAAATAGGATCAGTCAAAAAGGAGTTCTTGCCTGAGTTGTAAGGTATGAAGTTGAGTAAGACTCAAAACCTGACCACGGCAGAAGATAGAGAGAGAATGAAAGTCATTCCCTATGCCTCAGCCATAGGTTCTATAAAGTATGCCATGCTGTGTTGTGTACCTTGCCATGAGTTTGGAAAGGGGGTACGATAGTGATCCAGGAGTGGATCATTGGACAACGGTCAAAGTTATGCTTAGTTACCTAAGAGGACTAAGGAAATATTTCTCGGTTATGGAGGTGATAAAGAGTTTGTCGTAAAGAGTTACGTCGATGCAAGCTTTTACACCGGTCCGAATGACTCTAAGTCTCAATCTGGAAACATATTGAAAGTGAGAGCAATTAGATAGAGTAGCTCCATGAGAATTGTAGACATAGAATATTTGCAAAATACATACGACTCTGAATGTGACAGACCCATTGACTAAGCTTCTCTCACAAGCAAAACATGATCACACCTTATTACTCTTTGGGTGTTAATCACATAGCGATGTGGACTAGATTATTGACTCTAGTAAAACCCTTTGGGTATTAGTCACATGGCGATGTGAACTAATCACATGGTGATGTGAACTATTGGTGTTAAATCACATGGCGATGTGAACTAGATTATTGACTCTAGTGGAAGTGGGAGATTGAAGGAAATATGCCCTAGAGGCAATAATAAAGTTGTTATTTTATATTTCCTTATATCATGATAAATGTTTATTATTCATGCTAGAATTGTATTAACCGGAAACTTGATACATGTGCGGATACATAGACAAAACACCGTGTCCCTAGTATGCCTCTACTTGACTAGCTCGTTAATCAAAGATGGTTAAGTTTCATAACCATAGACATGTGTTGTCATTTGATGAACGGGATCACATCATTTGAGAATGATGTGATGAACAAGACCCATCCGTTAGCTTAGCATAATGATCGTTTAGTTTTTTGCTATTTCTTTCTTCATGACTTATACATGTTCCAATGACTATGAGATTACGCAACTCCCGTATACCGGAAGAACACTTAGTGTGCTACCAAACGTCACAACATAACTAGGTTATTATAAAGATGCTCTACAGGTGTCTTCGATGGTGTTTGTTGGGTTGGCATAGATTGAGATTAGGATTTGTCACTCTGAGTATCGGAGAGGTATCTTTGGGCCCTCTCGGTAATGCACATCATAATAAGCCTTGCAAGCAATGTGACTAATGAGTTAGTTGCGGGGTGATGCATTACGGAACGAGTAAAGAGACTTGCCGGTAACGAGATTGAACTAGGTATGAAGATACCGATGATCGAATCTCGGGCAAGTAACATACTGATGACAAAGGGAATAACATATGTTGTCATAGCGGTTCGACCGGTAAAGATCTTCATAGAATATGTAGGAGCCAATATAGGCATCCAGGTTCAGCTATTGGTTATTGACCAGAGAGGTGTCTCGGTCATGTCTACATAGTTCTCGAACCCATAGGGTCCGCACGCTTAATGGTCGTTGATGATATAGTACTATATGAGTTATCTATGTTGGTGACCGAATGTTGTTCAGAATCCTGGATGAGATCACGGACATGACGAGGAGCTCTGGTGGTCCAGAGGTAAAGACTCATATATTGGATGATATGATTAGGCCAAGGGGTTAGGCCCACAGGGCTATAAGTCGGTGCAAAAGAAAGTTTTGTGGAGGTCAGAGGCCAAACGCCGGAGACCCTGGTGTCTGGCCCTGGGCCAGATGCCGAGGGCTAAGGCGTGTGGGCCAGATGCCAAGGATTGTGGCATTTGGTCTTGGAGTCCGAGTGGGACTCTTGCCTTTCGGGCAAAATCGACTTTGAGGAGGCTTTTGCTCCAAGTTTCGACCCCAGGGCTCAACATATAAATAGAGGGGCAGGGCTAGCACCCAAGACACATCAAGAAACACCGAGCCGTGTGCCGGCAACCCCATCCCCTCTAGTTTATCCTCCGTCATAGTTTTCATAGTGCTTAGGCGAAGCCTTGCGGAGATTGTTCTTCACCAACACCGTCACCACGCCGTCGTGTTGCTGGAACTCATCTACTACTTTGCCCCTCTTGCTGGATCAAGAAGGCGAGGACGTCATCGAGCTGAATGTGTGCTGAACGCAGAGGTGCCGTATGTTCGGTACTTGATTGGTACGGATCATGAAGGCGTACGACTACATCAACCGCATTGATAAACGCTCCCGCTTTCGGTCTACGAGGGCACGTAGACACACTCTCCCCTCTCGTTGCTATGCATCTCCTAGATAGATCTTGCGTGATCGTAGGAAATTTTTGAATGGGCCATTTACATTTGTGCCCCTAACTGGAACCCACTACTCAGATTTGCCCCTAATTTCGAAGCATGCTCAAATTTGCCCCTCTTCTGTTAGTCACACTTATAGAAATGCCCTTACGTGCCGTTACCGTTTGGTCAAAGGGCTTTGACCATTTTCTGGACATCTATTGGACATTTTGCCCCTAACTCCATGTGCCACTTACATGCAGGACCCACTCTAAAAAAACAAAACGCAAAACCACATTCTCTCATCCCTCTGTTTGTACCACTTACATGTGGGGGCCAACCAAAAACATATGAAAAGTTAGACCAGTCTGGTCAAATTAGACTTTGAGGACCCACATGTCATTTTCTCTTAATAGTTTTTAACTGTTTTAGTTAGAAGAGGGCCTAGGAGTCAGTGGCCCACTTAAACAAGGGCGTGTTAGTCTTAACAAATTTTTAACCATGACCACTAAACTCTGGCCAGTGCTGAATGGACGGCGACGACGTGCGGGATGATGTCGGAGTGGCTCGGGGCTGCGGAGCAGGCCTGCGATGCTGCGGCCACAAAGTCGAAGTCGACTGAGGTCGCTGGAGCGCGTAGGGTGGCCGAGAGAACATGCAACAGTGAGCTCAAGCGGCGGCAGCGGGCGGCGCACGGCGCGCGAGGGTCAGAAGGTGCGAGGGATCTTCAAAAAGGCTCAAAGGAGCATATGCTCACCTGGAACATGACAGGGTAGTCAGGGACGACGGGGAGATACTACAACAGCGTCGGCTCCGACCTCGGTGGCGGCTGCCGGAGCATGCAGTCATGGGACACGCACGACACAGGCTCAATACTCGAATCCCTCGCGCCAAGAGCATCCAATCGAGCTCATGCACATTTCCCCTCAACCAATTTGGTTCTTATCCCTCTCCTTCCTAATCTCCGGCGATGAGCGCCGCCGGCCACCCAAGGTCGATGCCGTCGCTTCCGGCGTGGCTTCTCCAAATCCTCGTGCTAAGATCCCCTTCTAGAGCTTCTTCTGGCTTTGCGCTCATCAAATTTGTGTTTAGTAGGTTCCCAGGAGCTCCCCGCAACAACCGTCGCCGTCCACCACTGGACTCCGTTGGGGACTGGATGTAGTGGCCTCCTATGCGCCCAACTGGCGCGAATCAGCACACGATGGTGAGCGCAACACTACCACTCTAGCGAGCCTATTACTGGCAGCTGCCGCATGCTGTTGGCGGCTGCCGCCGATGTTCCCAGCACGCCGGAGTTGAGAGAGAGACAGAGAGGGAAGAGAGAGAATATAGTTTTTATTTTATTTTTTTGTTGTCCCCACATGTAAGTGGTACAAAAAGAGGGATGAGAGAAAGAGTTTTTTCCTTTTGTTTTTTAGAGTGGGTCCTGCATGTAAGTGGCACAAGGAGTTAGGGGCAAAATGTCCAACAAACGTCCAGAAAACGGTCAAAGCCCTTTGACCAAACGATAAAGGCACGGAAGGGCATTTCTATAAGTGTGACTAACGGAAGAGGGGCAAATTTGAGCATGCTTCGAAATTAGGGGTAAATCTGAGTAGTGGGTTCCAGTTAGGGGCACAAATGTAAATGACCCTTTTTGAAATACTACGTTCCCCAACAGAAACCACCTTAAAACTATTCTTTTCGTTCGATCTATTCAAGAGTTCATACTAAAATAACACAAAGCTATTCTTTCCGTTTGATCTATCCTAGAGTTCATACTAAAATAACACCAAAGAAAATTCATATTCATAATACTCAATCCAACACAAAGAACTTCAAAGAGTGCCCCAAGATTTCTATCGGAGAAACAATGACAAGAACGTGCATCAACCCCTATGCATAGATTACCCCAATGTCACCTAGGGAATCCGCTAGTTGAGTGCCAAAACATATATCAAGTGAATCAATACGATACCCAATTGTCACCATGAGTATTCAATGGCTAGACATATATCAAGTGTTCTCAAATCCTTAAAAGTATTCAATCTGATAACAACGAAATCTCAAAGGGAAAAACTCAATTCATCACAACAAGATAGAGAGGGGAAAACACCATATGATCTGACTATATTAACAAAGTCTGCGATACATTAAGATCATGACATCTCAAGAACACGAGAGAGAGAGATTAAACACATAGCTATTGGTACGGACCCTCAGCCCCGAGGGTAGACTACTCCCTCCTCATCGTGGTGGCCGCCGGGATGATGAAGATGGCCACCGGAGATGATTCCCCCCTTTGACAGGGTGCCGGAAAAAGGGGTCTAGATTGGTTTTCGGTGGCTACAGAGACCTGCGGCAACGGAACTTTTGATCTAGGTTAACCCCGAGGGTTTCTGGAATTTTTGGGAATTTATAGGGTAAAGAGGGGGTGCGGGAGGCCACCGAGGTGGGCACAACCCACTTGGGCGCGCCCTGGTGGGTTGTGCCCCCCTTGGGGCACCCCAGGTGCTTCTCTGGCCCGTCCTGGGTGTTTTGGTCCATGAAAAATCTCCAAAAAGTTTCACGGTGTTTGGACTCCGTTTGATATTGATTTCCTACGATGTAAAAAAAGCAAAAAACAACAACTGGCACTGGGCACTGGGTCAATAGGTTAGCCCCAAAAAATGATATAAAGTTGCTATAAAATGATTGTAAAACATCCAAGAATGATAATATATTAGCATGAATACTTCATAAATTATAGATACGTTGGAGACGTATCAATCTAGATCTACATTTCCACCAATTATTTTCTCCTCTAATTGGGAATAACCTTGTGGATCTAGATTTTGGAGTTCTCTGTTGTTCTCCTCTTTTGTTCTTCCAATCATATTCCTCCATAGCATTAGTTGTTGTGGTGGGATTTGGGAGAGAAGGACTTGGGCACTCCGTGTGCCCTTGCCATTGCATTTGGTGCATCGGTTTGAGTTCTTCACGGTGATACGTGGAAGTGAAAGTTTAGAAGCTTATTACTCTTGGGTGTACACGGTGACAGGCCAAAACGGTCTCTTATGATAAGCAAAGCGTTCTTGAGGTACACGAGAATTTCATCTAGTCATTTTCATCATGTTGGTTTAATTCGTGTTTGGTATTTTGATAATTTGATATGTGGGTGGACCGGTGCTTAGGTGCTATTCTTACTTGAACAAACCTCCTACTTATGATTAACCCTCCCGCAAGCATCCGCAACTACAAGAAAAGTATTAAGAATAAATTATAACCATATCATTAAACTTTTGGATCCAATCGGTCCCTTACGAAATAGCGCATAAACTGGGGTTTAAGCTTCTGTCACTGTCGCAACCCATCATATAATTGCTACTCCACAATGCATTCCCTTAGGCCGAAATATGGTTAAGTGTCATGTAGTCGATGTTCACATGACACCCACTAAGGGAATCACAACATACATACTATCAAAATATCGAACACATATCTAGTTCACATGATTACTTGCAACATGATTTCTCCCGTGACCTCAAGAAGAAAGGTAACTACTCACAAATGATAAACACGCTCATGATCAGAGGAGTATTAAATAACATATTGGATCTGAACATATAATCTTCCACCAAATAAACCATATAGTAATCAACTACAAGATGTAATCAACACTACTAGTCATCCACAAGCACCAACCTATAGTTCCGGTAACAAGATTGAACAAAAGAGATGAACTAGGGTTTGAGGTGAGATGGTGATGTTGAAGATGTTGATGGAGATTGCCCTCCCCATGATGGGAGAGTTGTTGGTGATGATGATGACGACGATCTCCCCCTCTGGGAGGGAAGTTCCCCCGGCGGAATCGCTCCGCCGGAGGGCAAAAGTCTCCTGCCCAAGTTCCACCTCAAGACAGTGGCGCTCCGTCCCACCCTTATTTTTTTCTAGGTCAAAATGACTTATATACGAGAATATGGGCACCGGAGGTGGTCCTGGGTGAGCACAACCCACTAGTGCGTGCCTGGGCTGCCTGGCACGCCCAGGTGGGTTGTGCCCACCTGGTGGGCCCCTCTGGTAGTTATTTGCTCCAATAATTCTTAAATGTTCCATAAAAATCTCCGTGAAGTTTCATCTTGTTTGGAGTTGTGCAGAATAGGTATCCCGACGTAGCTATTCTAGGTCCACATTTCCAGCTGCCGAAATTCTCCCTCTTGGTGTGTACCTTGCAAATTATGAGAGAAAGGGCATTAGAATTACTCCAAAAAGCATTATTATGGATAAAAACATCATAAATAACAGTAAGAAAACATGATGCAAAATGGACGTATCAAATCCCCCAAGCTTAGACCTCGCTTGTCCTCAAGCGAAAACCGAAATCGAAAAACATGTCCACATGCTTTGAGAGAGAGGTGTCGATAAAAACAAAATACATACATAGAAGCATCATGTTGATTATTATAACAACAACAAAATTAAACATAGGACTTTTATCATAGAACTTTTATCATATACTTCTCATGAATAAGTAATAGTTCATCACACAATCGAAGTATAAAGCAAAAACTCTATTAGAAACCAACAAACTATGTTCTCAGTCAACTTTGCAACTACAATTCTCATATTTTCAGGAAGGGTCATGTGTCGAGCCTTTAGGCAAGTCCACATACTCAACCATCATATAGTCTTCTATGATTGCTAGCACTCACCGCGTACACATGAGCAAAAAGTTTCAACCGGACACATAGAAAGATAGGGGCTTATGGTTTCGCCTCCCAACGTACTCACCTCAAGGGTGATGTCAACAATAATAACTCATGCCACCCATATTCAACTGGACATATGTGCCTAGATCTTTTATCACCACATGATGATTGCCAAAGGAGAAAAATAAAAGGAATATAAAGAAAACTTTGACTCTTGCATAAAAGTAAAAGATAGGCCCTTCGAAGAGGGAAGCAGAGGTTGCCATGCGCTTATTTGTTTGTATGCTCAATCCCTTAGTGGAAAAGAACGTCACGTTACATTGTCCCTTGTGATAGCGACCTTTATTATGCAGTTTGTTGCTTTTATTCTTCACCATCACAAGTTCGTGCAACGCTCAATTTTCTCTTACACTAAATGATCTCACATTTTTAGAAGCAATTTTTATTGCCTTTTTGCACCGATGACAACTTATTTGAGGGATCTTTCTCAATCCCTAGGTAGGTATGGTGGACTCTTGAAAATGAGATTTGGGTTTAAGGGTTTTTGGATGCACAAGTAGTATATCTACTTAGTGTTGTATTTTTAGCTAGCAAAGATAGGGGCAAACACCACATGTTTAAGGATCTATGACAATATTACTTCTATGTGAATATAAACAAACATAAATCATTAAGTTGTCTTCCTTGTGCATCGTCAACAATTTTGGCATATAATATTTTTATGAGGGCTCACAATCACAAAATATTTATAGGATAGTATATTTATATGTGAATCTTCTCTTCCCTTATTAATTCTTTCATGAGTTGCATCATTGACTAATGCTATGTTTGTCAATCTCTAATAAAATTTTCTACTTATACTTTTCCTTATGTGGTGCCATCACCTACCATAGGATTAGTATATAATCTTTTCTTTCTTTATTTATTTCCTTTCTCTTTTTCTTTCTTTCTTTATGTCTTTTCTTTTATTTGTAATATGAAAGTAAAGAAAGCAAAAACTCAAACTAAACTTTTATTATATAACTTGCACACGATTACAAGGATAGATCACTAAGAAAACTCTCAAAGAAGAAAGGATCGAACTAACTTTTATTCATCTAAAGCAAAAGATCAAACTAAAATAAGTAAAAGCAAAAAGATAGTGGGATGATACGATACCGGGGCACCTCCCCTGTCGGGGATATACCCCGCGGTATGAACCGGCCGGAAATATGACCCGGTCGGACTTGGCGGCTCACCAGAGACCCGACTAACACATGGCGACTCACTGGAGACCCTCCCGAGCCTCGATGACCTATTAGTGACCCGGTGGGCGGGTCAAACGATCGACAAAGACCCAACGTCCCAGAAGGCGACTCATGGGAAGGCCGGCTTATGTTCTGGTGGGCCGGCTTAAGAGGAAAGGCATGCAAAATATTTTCCTTACAAGGAATCAAGACCCGGACTTGTATCCGGCTTGTGTTAGAAGATAGACTAGTCCTAATCCTATTGGGATTCCATATGTAACCCGCCCCTTCAACTTATATAAGGAGGGGCAGGGCACCCCAAGAGGGACAGGCTGAATAATCTTGAGGGCTAGACACGACTAGAGGAGAGCCAGTTTATGCGGTGACTCCCTCATGAGCATACAAAATACGACCTAGCCACAAATAACATGTAGGGTTATTACCTGATGATGTTTCTCAGGGCCGGAAACTGTCTAAATCTTGTCTCGTGTGTTAACCCGCCTCGACGATCTCCTCGCGTCTCTCGGTTCCGACCAACCCCTCTCAAGCTACTACGTAGATGCGTTGGCCTCATGACTAAGTCCTTTTCACGAGGACATCTGCCGTGACAAATCCACGATAGTTGGCGCCCACCGTGGGGCCTGCGCACGGTGTTGTTCTTGGAGGGATCTCTTCAGGGATCAAGAAACTCGTGATGTGCTAGATGAAAAAGAGCCGGTACAAAAAGTCTCTGTGGCAAGCAGTCGGAACAACATACGAGATTGAGATTAAAATAAATTAGGGTTTTGCGTTTTGTATGCCGCCAACGCAAGATGATCTGTCAAAACAGTCGGGAGATTGGTTTCGCCGAGTCCTGCAAGCTGTCAAATCAGTTTCCATTGAAACAGACAAAAAGTTTCTGATCCGCCGGATTATGCGTAAATTGCTAATGAGTTACTGCTACCTCTTGAGCACTGTGTTGGTTTTCCCTTGAAGAGGAAAGGGTGATGCAGCAAAGTAGCGTAAGTATTTCCCTCAGTTTTTGAGAACCAAGGTATCAATCCAGTAGGAGGCCACGCACGAGTCCTTCGCACCTACACAAACAAATAAATCCTCGCAACCAACATGATAAGGGGTTGTCAATCCCTACACGGTCACTTACGAGAGTGAGATCTGATAGATATGATAAGATAATATTTTTGGTATTTTTTATGATAAAGATGCAAAGTAAAATAAAAGGCAATAAAAATAACTAAGTGTTGGAAGATTAATATCATGGAAAATAGACCCCGGGGCCATATGCTTCACTAGTGGCTTCTCTCAAGAGCATAAGTATTTACGGTGGGTGAACAAATTATTGTTGAGCAATTGATAGAATTGAGCATAGTTATGAGAATATCTAGGTATGATCATGTATATAGGCATCACGTCCGAGACAAGTAGACCGACTCCTGCCTGCATCTACTACTATTACTCCACACATCAACCGCTATCCAACATGCATCTAGAGTATTAAGTTCATAAGAACAGAGTAACACTTTAAGCAAGATGACATGATGTAGAGGGATAAACTCATGCAATATGATATAAACCCCATCTTATTATCCTCGATGGCAAAAATACAATACGTGCCTTGCTGCCCGTACTGTCACTTGGAAAGGACACCGCAAGATTGAACCCAAAGCTAAGCACTTCTCCCATTGCAAGAAAGATCAATCTAGTAGGCCAAACCAAACTGATAATTCGAAGAGACTTGCAAAGATAACCAATCATACATAAAAGATTTCAGAGAAGATTCAAATATTGTTCATAGATAAACTTGATCATAAACTCACAATTCATCGATCTCAACAAACACACCGCAAAAGAAGATTACATCGAATAGATCTCCACAAGAGAGGGTGAGAACTTTGTATTGAGATCCAAAAAGAGAGAAGAAGCCATCTAGCTAATAACTATGGACCCGAAGCTCTAAAGTAAACTACTCACACTTCATCGGAGAGGCTATGGTGTTGATGTAGAAGCCCCCCGTGATCGATGCCCCCTCCTGTGGAGCTCCGGAAAAGACCCCAAGATGGGATCTCGTGGATACAGAAAGTTACGGCGGTGGAGTTAGGGTTTTGGCTCCGTACCTAGTAGTTTGGGGGTACGTAGTATATAGGAGGAAGGAGTACGTCGGTGGAGCAAGAGGGGGCCCACGAGGGTGGAGGGCGCGCCCGGGGGGTAGGCGCCCCCTACCTCATGGCCTCCTGGTTGATGTCTTGACGTAGGGTCCAAGTCCTCTGGATCACGTTCGTTCCAAAAATCACGTTCCCGAAGGTTTCATTCTGTTTGGACTCCGTTTGATATTCTTTTTCTGCGAAACTCTGAAATAGGCAAAAAACAGCAATTCTGGGTCGGGCCTCCGGTTAATAGGTTAGTCCCAAAAATAACATAAAAGTGTATAATAAAGCCCAATAATGTCCAAAACAGAATATAATATAAAATGGAACAATCAAAAATTATAGATACGTTGGAGACGTATCAAGCACCCCCAAGCTTAATTCCTGCTCATCCTCGAGTAGGTAAATGATAAAAATAGAATTTTTGATGTGGAATGCTACTTGGGATAATTTCAATGTAATTCTTCTTAATTGTGGTATGAATATTCAGATCCAAAGATTCAAGATAAAAGTTCAATATTGACATAAAAATAATAATACTTCAAGCATACTAACTAAGCAATTATGTCCTCTCAAAATAACATGGCCAAAGAAAGTTCATCCCTACAAAATCATATAGTTTAGTCATGCTCCATTTTCATCACACAAGAATGCTCTCATCATGCACAACCCCGATGACAAGCCAAGCAATTGTTTCATACTTTAGTAATCTCAAACTTTTTCAATCTTCACGCAATACATGAGCGTGAGCCATGGATATAGCACTATGGGTGGAATAGAATATAATAATGGGGGTTATGTGGAGAGGACAAAAAAGGGAGAAAGTCTCACATCAACGAGGCTAATCAATGAGCTATGGAGATGCCCATCAATTGATGTTAATGCAAGGAGTAGGGATTGCCATGCAAGGGATGCACTAGAGCTATAAATATATGAAAGCTCAACAAAAAAACTAAGTGGGTGTGCATCCAACTTGCTTGCTCACGAAGACCTAGGGCATTCGAGGAAGCCCATTGTTGGAATATACAAGCCAAGTTCTATAATAAAAAGTTCCCACTAGTATATGAAAGTGACAAAACAAAAGACTCTCTATCATGAAGATTATGGTGCTACTTTGAAGCACAAGTGTGGTAAAAAGGATAGTAACATTGTCCCTTCTCTCTTTTTCTCTAATTTTTTTGGGACTTCTCTTTTTTTTATGGCCTTTCTCTCTTTTTTCCTCACTTGGGACAATGCTCTAGAAAATGATGATCATCACACTTCTATTTATTTACAACTCAATGATTACAACTCGATACTAGAACAAAGTATGACTCTATATGAATGCCTCCGGTGGTGTACCGGGATATGCAATGAACCAAGAGTGTCATGTATGAAAGGATTATGAATGGTGGCTTTGCCACAAATACCATGTCAACTACATGATCATGCAAAGCAATATGACAATGATGAACGTGTCATGATAAATGGAATGGTGGAAAGTTGCATGGCAATATATCTCGGAATGGCTATGGGAGTGCCATGATAGGTAGGTATGGTGGCTGTTTTGAGGAAGATATACGGAGGTTTATGTGTGAAAGAGCGTATCATATCACGGGGTTTGGATGCACCAGCGAAGTTTGCACCAACTCTCAATGTGAGAAAGGGCAATGCATGGTACCGAAGAGGCTAGCAATGATGGAAAGGTGAGAGTGCGTATAATCCATGGACTCAACATTAGTCATAAAGAACTCACATACTTATTGCAAAAATCTACAAGTCATCAAAAACCAAGCACTACGCGCATGCTCCTAGGGGGATAGATTGGTAGGAAAAGACCATCGCTCGTCCCCGACTGCCACTCATCAGGAGGACAATCAAAGAACACCTCATGTTTCAAATTTGTTACATAACGTTTACCATACGTGCATGCTACGGGACTTGCAAACTTCCACACAAGTATTTTTCAAATTCACAACTACTCAACTAGCACAACTTTGATATCACTACCTCCATGTCTCAAAACAATCATCAAGCATCAAACTTCTCTTAGTATTCAACACACTCATAAGAAAGTTTTTACTAGTCTTTAAGACTCTCAAAATAATCTAAGTTAAGCATGAGAGAATAATAGTTTCTATAAAACAAAACCACCACCGTGCTCTAAAAGATATAAGTAAAGTACTAGAGCAAAAACTATATAAATCAAAAGATATAAGTGAAGCACATAGAGTATTCTAATAATTTCCGAATCATGTGTGTCTCTCTCAAAAGGTGTGTACAGCAAGGATGATTGTGGTAAACTAAAAGGCAAAGACTCAAATCATACAAGACGCTCCAAGCAAAACACATATCATGTGGTGAATAAAAATATAGCTCCAAGTAAAGTTACTGATGGAAGTAGACGAAAGAGGGGATGCCTTCCGGGGAATCCCAAAGCTTTGGCTTTTAGGTGTCCTTAGATTATCTTGGGGTGCCATGAGAATCCCCAAGCTTAGGCTCTTTGCACTCCTTGTTCCATAATCCATCAAATCTTTCACCCAAAACTTGAAAACTTCACAACACAAAACTTAACAGAAAATCTCGTGAGCTCCGTTAGCAAAAGAAAAGAAAACACCACTTCAAGTTACTGTAATGAACTCATTCTTTATTTATATTGGTGTTAAACCTACTGTATTCCAACTTCTCTATGGTTTATAAACTATTTTACTAGCCATAGATTCATCAAAATAAGCAAACAACACACGAAAAACAGAATCTGTCAAAAACAGAACAGTCTGTAGTAATCTGTAACTAACGCAAGATCTGGAACCCCAAAAATTCTAAAATAAATTGTTGGACGTGAATAATTTATCTATTAATAATCTGAAAAATGAATTAACTAAATATCACTTTCCAAATAAAAATGGCAGCAATTCTCGTGAGCGCTAAAGTTTCTGTTTTTTACAGCAAGATTAAAAAGACATTCCCCAAGTCTTCCCAACGGTTCTACTTGGCACAAACACTATTTAAACACAAAAAACACAACCAAAACAGAGGCTAGATAAATTATTTATTACTAAACAGGATCAAAAATCAAGGAATAAAAATAAAATTGGGTTGCCTCCCAACAAGCACTATCGTTTAACGCCCCTAGCGAGGCATAAAAAGCAAGGATAGATCTAGGTATCTTTAGTTGGTAGTTCTTTAATGAGACATCTATCACCTTTAGGAGTTTCTTTCCTTTTATTAATAATCAAACTTCTAGGCACAAGATCGAAAAAAATCATTAGTAGCAAATGGTTCCTTAATGATAGTAAAAAGATTAGGATGAATACTTATAGATTTGGCATTCGCAGTTTCTTTGCTAGAGGATTCACCCTTATTTTTAGGAACATACATAAGCTTGGAAATTTTAGTTGGAGGACTTTGAGTATTCTTTATGGAAGAAAAAGCGGTTCCAAAGTTGGTAATGATACCCTCAAGTTTATCGATTCTAGTGGAATCATGATTTATTCTTTCATTAACTATACATTCCTTCTCTTTAATATTTTTCAAAGTTACTCCTACTTTAGATCCATATTGGGTAATTTGGTTGTGGATCTTTTTATCAAAATTTTCAATTAACTCAATGGTAGCAACTTTATTTTCAATAATTTCAAATTTTTGCATTACATGCTCCAAAGTTAACATAGTTCCATTAACCAAAAGAGGGGGTGAGCCAAACAAATCTATCAAGCATTATAGGAATCGAAAGTGTGGCTACCCAAGAAATTCCCTCCGGCAATGGTATCAAGGACATATCTGTGCCAAGGAATATCACCTAAATAAAAATTGTGAAGAATAATAGAAGTAGATTGTTTCCTGGTAGATCTATTTTGAGCATTGCAAATTCTATACCAAGCGTCTTTTAGGTTTTCTCCTTCCCTTTGCTTAAAATTAAGAACTTCACTTTCGGGAGACAACGGAGAAGATAGGGGACTAGCCATAACGACAAGCAAACGAAAAAGAGGCGAACTGAAAAGAGAGGGTGAATAAAACGGCAAGGGTGAAGTGGGGGAGAGGAAAATGAGAGGCAAATGGAAAATAATGTAATGCGGGAGATAAGGGTTTGTGATGGGTACTTGGTGTGTTGACTTTTGTGTAGACCTCCCCGGCAACGGCGCTAGAAATCCTTCTTGCTATCTCTTGAGCACTGCGTTGGTTTTCCCTTGAAGAGGAAAGGGTGATGCAGCAAAGTAGCGTAAGTATTTCCCTCAGTTTTTGAGAACCAAGGTATCAATCCAGTAGGAGGCCACGCACGAGTCCTTCGCACCTACACAAACAAATAAATCCTCGCAACCAACGCGATAAGGGGTTGTCAATCCCTACACGGTCACTTACGAGAGTGAGATCTGATAGATATGATAAGATAATATTTTTGGTATTTTTTATGATAAAGATGCAAAGTAAAATAAAAGGCAATAAAAATAACTAAGTGTTGGAATATTAATATGATGGAAAATAGACCCGGGGGCCATAGGTTTCACTAGTGGCTTCTCTCAAGAGCATAAGTATTTATGGTGGGTGAACAAATTACTGTTGAGCAATTGACAGAATTGAGCATAGTTATGAGAATATCTAGGTATGATCATGTATATAGGCATCACGTCCGAGACAAGTAGACCGACTCTTGCCTGCATCTACTACTATTACTCCACACATCGACCGCTATCCAGCATGCATCTAGAGTATTAAGTTCATAAGAACAGAGTAACGCTTTAAGCAAGATGACATGATGTAGAGGGATAAACTCATGCAATATGATATAAATCCCATCTTATTATCCTCGATGGCAACAATACAATACGTGCCTTGCTGCCCCTACTATCACTGGGAAAGGACACCGCAAGATTGAACCCAAAGCTAAGCACTTCTCCCATTGCAAGAAAGATCAATCTAGTAGGCCAAACCAAACTGATAATTCTAAGAGACTTGCAAAGATAACCAATCATACATAAAAGAATTCAGAGAAGATTCAAATATTGTTCATAGATAAACTTGATCATAAACCCACAATTCATCGGTCTCAACAAACACACCGCAAAAGAAGATTACATCGAATAGATCTCCACAAGAGAGGGGGAGAACTTTGTATTGAGTTCCAAAAAGAGAGAAGAAGCCATCTAGCTAATAACTATGGACCCGAAGGTCTAAAGTAAACTACTCACACTTCATCGGAGAGGCTATGGTGTTGATGTAGAAGCCCTCCGTGATCGATGCCCCCTCCGGCGGAGCTCCGGAAAAGACCCCAAGATGGGATCTCGTGGATACAGAAAGTTACGGCGGTGGAATTAGGGTTTTGGCTCCATATCTGGTAGTTTGGGGGTACGTAGGTATATATAGGAGGAAGGAGTACGTTGGTGGAGCAACAGGGGGCCCACGAGGGTGGAGGGCGCGCCCAGGGGGGTAGGCGCACCCCTACCTCGTGGCCTCCTGGTTGATGTCTTGACGTAGGGTCCAAGTCCTCTGGATCACGTTCGTTCCGAAAATCACGTTCCCGAAGGTTTCATTCTGTTTGGACTCCGTTTGATATTCTTTTTCTGCGAAACTCTGAAATAGGCAAAAAACAACAATTCTGGGCTGGGCGTCCGGTTAATAGGTTTGTCCCAAAAGTAATATAAAAGTGTATAATAAAGCCCAATAATGTCCAAAACAAAATATAATATAGCATGGAACAATCAAAAAATATAGATACATTGGAGACGTATCAGTTACATGCCACCAGTCCCGAGGAAATCAGACGCATAACAACTGCTACTTCATGTCGTAAAGCATCGTCCAGCGAAGCTAATTCTTGTGCAAATCAATCAACAAGCGGATTACTAGTATGAGATGAATCAGAAAAAAATATTAAGAAGGAAGGGAAAGCCACATGCTTGGACTTCTCCGTCAACCCGCTTCATCAACCCGGATCCGAGCCGCTTTGCCTCTACTCGCCCGGCACCTCTGAGCCACCGCAATGGCTGCAGCCGCGACGTCCTCCTCCTCCAGCTGTGCCTCAAACCATCGGCCGCTTCGACGCTCCCCTCCTCCGACAGTGCCTTGAGCCACTGGTCGCCTCGAGCTGCCTTCGTGAGCCACCCCTGCCCCGGCCCCGCTGAGCTGCAACTGCATTTGCTGTGCTATGCCGCACCGTGAGCTGCCCGGCCACGCAGCCACCGCCGATCTATGTGGTCCGCCTCTATGCCATGGCTCGCCCTGTGCTGCTTTGAGCCACCACTGCTCGGCCTTGCTCTGAGCCACCCTCACGGCCGCGCCTCCACGGCCTCACCTGGGCCGCGGCGTTCCGTATTCAGCCGCCCGCTACGAGCGGCCCGACCTCCTTTGCTTCGCTAAGGAACCACTTTGCCGCTACCTGAGCCACGGCCTTGTCCCACGACCGGCCTCCGGCCGTGACCTGAGCCACCTGCCAGCGGGCTCCGAGCCCTTCCGGGTTGCCTCTGTTTTGCTCGTCCTTAAGCCGGCATGTCCTCGACAGAGGGCCGCTCGCGCTGGCCCTCGCTTTGCCTCCGCTGAGTTGGCGTACCACGTCAGGGAGCCGCCGCACTGTCACATCTGCCTCGACCTGCCTCTGCTGTGCGTCGCTGCCGCGCCGAGTCACTGTTTCGTACTGCGCCGAGCTACTGACATCTATACGGTGTTGCAAGTCTCCAAGGATTAGGTACCGAGGCCAACAAGTGAAAGTTCAAATCGCCAAAGTGTCTGTTTGTGCTTGCTGCTTGTTACATAAAGACCAAGTGGACAAGGACACCCAAGTTCGATGCGCTGCTCGGGAGGCATGACTCACTTAAAAACTGGATGGATGTGTGGTTATCTATTTGGACGTGAAGGCCATCATTTGGTAAAATTACTAAGCAATCACTTCGTCTGAAAAATAAATCAGGTGATATCCGTCTAAGTTTGTTTTATTAGCACATATTGTTTTTGTCAATGAACAGTTTATCTTTGCCTTTGGTCTGCAATATTGTTTATGCAGGACAAATGTTCACTGCAAGAGCGATGGTCGTGTCATGGATGTATAGCTCACGCAACCATTATCATGCGCTAGCATCTGACCGTGCCATGATGCTCGACGAATATATGTGCAAACCGTTGTTTTTACGGCACAATTTACAGTATGACACGGTTAACTAGCCCGTCCGTGCGGCTTACCATGCCTGCGATTGACTTGCCCATCCGCGCTGGCTTACAACGTCGCGGCCGGCTCACCTGTCTGCTCCCACGACCGACTCGGCCGTGATTGATCTCAGCTTCACCGTGGTGATCATCAACTCTGCGGTGGATATCTTCTGGCCTAACATATCAGGTGAAATCCATCCAGTGTTTTTATATTACATAATTACTCTGGCTTGCAAAAAAAATAAATGCAGGACAAATTGTCTACTACAAAAAAGACCTTTATGGCACTGGGTTGCTGAATGACTCATACCGGGAATATATAACAAATATTGCGAGGATCATCAACTCGTTTCAAGCTTCTGGTTTACATAAATTTCAACGTTCCGCTGTTCAACTATATGCCGGTTTATGCCACGATTAAATATGAAGAATCTCAAGCCAACTCCTCGAGTCGTCTTGAGACTCAGGGGCTACAATGACATGACTCGGCAGAATTGGCCGTTTACAGTGAATTCAAGAAATCCGGGTCATTGGAGGGAAATAACCCAGCCCCGGAGGCTACTGGTCTATTGGTGAAAATTTAAAGGCCGTCAGAAAATTTCCGGCTCAAAATGAAGAATTCCGGTTTAAAGTTTTGGCTCAAGGGAAATCTGTCTCACGAAGCTTTGAAGCTCTCAATATCCGGTTTTAAATTCCGGTTCAAAAAGAATCCATCTCTCGCAAGTTCGAGTTCTCAGGAAAAATTAAAGGTTGCCAAAGAGAACTTGTTGCCATGATGCGCGGTTCAAACATGGGTATCCTGCCTTATGGGCACATTTTATTATGGTCACTTAGGGGCTTCCTACTCACTGAGCATAGCTATGCTTACCCTATTGATCCGGCTTGTATGCCTTGATTACAAATAACATGGGGGCTTCCTGCTCACTGAGCATAGCTATGACTACCCTATTGATCCGTCTTGTACGCCTTGATTACAAAATACTTGGGGGCTTCTTGCTCGTTGAGCATAGCTGTGACTACCCTATTGATCCGGCTTGAACGCCATTTATACAACCCACTTGGGGGCTTGGTGCCCGGGTTAAAGGGACCAAAGAGAGTCTGTTGCAGAGCAAAACTCAAACATAGGTACCCTCCCTTGATGGTTCAATATACATCACTTGGGGGCTCCCTGTTCATTGAACATAGCTTTGATAACCCTTTTGATTGGCTTGAAACGCCAGGTGTACACACCAAAAAAATTTAGTTGATACTGCCTTGTATGTCTGCCACTCCGCCCAGGTAATCCTGGAATGACCCGCCGAACTCTTGATTGTCAATCTTATTAGGACCCTAAAATTGTCAAGGTTAAAACGGTGGTTGGTCATGTGAGGCCCGGCTTATAGGGTTTGAATGAAGGATTAACTTAGTGGCTGTGCAGCCCATGAAAAGCACTTGATGTTTAGGCCTGGCCGCCTATGAAAGCCTTGATTTTTTGTTATTTGTTTTTGAACATTCTTTGAGTTCATATCTTTTTTGATATATGGTTTAAAAGTTGACTCAGGCCATATAGCCTTGATTCTTATAACTCATGTTTGAGTATATCCTAAGTGCTGATAACCTGGCCTGGCTTTGGACGATAAGTCGCCAGTGTGCTTTGATTATGTGCTTGGAGTTCTGCGCTCTAAGTCTTTGGGATGTTACCCTTGCTGCATGTGGCATTATAAGCCGGCAGTATGAATAAATTGCACAGGGTGCTGCACTCTAAATCTTTGGGCTATTACCCTTACTACATATGGCGTGGTAAGCCGGTAGTATGAACTGATTTCATTGGCCATGTAGCCTTGATTCTATGACTCATCATTGAGTATCTTTGGGTTTGATAAGCCGCCCTGGCTTTTGATGTTAAGTCGGCAGTATATTTTGGATTGCGCCATTGGAATTATGTGCTTATAAATTTTTGGGATTGACACCCTCACTGGATGTGGCGATGTAAGCCGCAATTTGAGCCAATCTTCCAGGTATATTTTTAAATTGTTGGATGAATATGCGAGGTTTGATAACCCGCCCTGGTTTTGGACATTAAAGTCGCCAACATATTTTGGATTGCGCCATTGGAATCATGCGCTTATAAATCATTGGATTGTTACCTTCACTGGGTATGGCAATGTAAGCCAGTAGTATAAATCAATCCTACAGGTATGTTTTCCTGGTTATATGAATATGCAAGGTTTGATAACCCGCCCTGACTTTTAACCTTAAGTTGCCAGTATGTTTAGGCTTGAATGGCCTTAATGCTAGTCTTTTCCATAATTGCATAAGACTATATTATGTTTGGGTTGTTACCCGCCCTGGCTTTTAACGTTAAGTCGCCAGGGCATATGTTGTTTAAACTCTGTACAGGATTTGCAGAGCTATGATTTACATAAATGATTAGGTTCAAGCCCATCATCAAAAATTAAAATTGGTGTTTCAAAAGGGTTATCAATTATTGATTTTTACAAAGGCTACAAGCCGCCGGTTACCAAAATCCGGGATTACAATGGATGTGCATTAAGTCGCCATCGGCCAAGAGCCACTGAGTATTTAAATTCCGGATTTACTTGTCAACCGATAAGGTCACTGGTACGCGCTGGTGCTAAAAAAACGGTTTTAACTCCTTTCCGCGACGACATTTGGAACTGTCGCCAATTGAGTGTGGGCGATAGGGGGGTCCTTCCCACACGACCCAGAAATCGCCGAGGATAGGCCCTCCTAGCACACAGGCTGGGGCCGTGTGCGATCGGGCGAGGCATCGTAACCCAATCACTTCTGTAGGTATGTACATCCCACACGGTAAACTGAGAAAATCATTTTCGTAGGTATGTACATCCCACACGGTGAATCCCAGAAAATCATTTCCGTAGGTATGTACATCCCACACGGTGAATCCAAGGAATACATTTCCGTTCTTATGTACATCCCACACAGTCAATCCAGGGATAACGTTTCCGTTCTTATGTACATCCCACATAGTTTTATGTATACACTCGTGTGTGAAAGGTGTAACTATCACACACGCTCTGCCTTGGTTAACTGTTTGCTTTCATTAACTACATCACACACGATTTGATGTAGAAAACTATGTGGCATTGGACTATCCATCACAATCACTTTTACTGCCAGAACTGTTTGCAAAGTTCCATGACCGTCTGTTCTCTTTTTATTTTTACATGTAATTTATTATTCAAATTGGAAATTTTGAAATATGAATCGTGCAATTCAAATCCTCAGCACAATGATTCAACAACAAATCCATAAATAAATTGCCAGTACAATATGTTCAGTAATTACAGGATTAGGCAGCAATTAACTATGATGAACCACAATATTTAAAGGAGGTAAAGGTGAAGAGACAAGTGTAAATCATTTTGACTGCCGATGATGTTGAAGAAGCGGAATGCCCATAATGTGCCTTCCTACATGCCATAGGCACGAACCACTTTTGTCCAACCCCTTGTGACGATCGCCCACCCATCCTTCAGCGCCTTCAGGAAGACTTCTAGAGCATTATCATGGTAGAATGAATTATATACTTTAACCTTAGTTGCCTCCACTCCAGTCATGTAGTTTGCAAGGTAATCATTAGTAAATAGCTTCGAAAACCACTGAAAAGAGAAAAATATCAAATATTGAGGTCTAATAGAGTAACTTGTTATGGGCAGGGGAAAAGGCAACACATTACTTACCATCCTAAAGTTCACTGTTGTCTTCGACAAAGTGTAAATAAAGAGCTTAATTCCAATCACCCATTTCTTTCGCCTAACAATCTTTCTTAGTTTCCTTCATGAATATCTCATTGCCCCATACGCAAAAGGGATCGAAGCATGGATCGGTACCACTCATATATGTACCTACAAGCAACCAGTAAATGTTAGAAGCTAAACTGAGATTGCAAAAATGATGTAAATACAACTACCTATGTTCCTAAGTACAAGTATTTTTTTGAGATTTCAATATGAACTACATACGGATGTATATAGAATTATAGATATAGTTTAGATTAGAATTTAGATTCACTCATTTTGCTCCTTATGTAGTCTATATTGGAATCTCTAAAAATAATTATATTTAGGAATAGATGGTGTATAAGACATGGGATGCAGCTAACCTCGATGGCAAACAATAGGATCGCCCATTGTAGCCCTGTGTAAGTACATGGACAAGCATGTTAAGTACAACAGGGTTAGCATCCACCAAAAATAGAAAATGGGCAGCAACTGTTAATTGCAACAGGCTTAACAGACATTGAAGCCGGTACTAATAAAAATGCAATGGGCATAGTTAAACATCACAAGGCAGGTGCTACCAGAGCAGAGAATGGCCCAGATGTCTATAAAAAGGTAGGGAAAGTAGCAAAAATGTGTTAGGCATGTTTACTAGAACATGCTTAATACATCGACCGTACAAAACATAGCCATTAATTGCAACTGGTATTGGTAAGATTGAACTGGTGAGTACATACTTGGTAAGTCCTAAGAGGTAGTTGCTAGGGCACTTCATCTTGGCCAGAGCTCGCCCAAAGTTAGTGACGAAAGAGGCGAGCTGTTCCTCTGGGTCAAAGCGTGGATCAGTGCCACTGACATGTGTACCTATAGGCAACCAGTAAATGGTAGAAGTTCAACTGCAATTGCACAAATTATGTGAAATACTGTAAGACATGGGATGCAGCTCACCTTGACGGCAAACAAAAGCATCGGCTGTTATGACCCTGCGTAAGTACATGGACATGCATGTTAAGCACAATTGGGTTAGCATCCACTAAAAATAGCAAATGGGCAGCATCTCTAGTGATATCCTGAGTCATGTATTGTAAGTTTGTTGCTGGTATTGGTGAAATTGAGCTGGAGACGGTAATATTTGAACATCACACAGTGTGCAGTACTAAAATAAACAAGGCACAAACATGCTTAATAAATCAACTGTACAAATCATAGCCGTTGCAAGTGGTATTGGTAAGATTTAGCTGGTCAGATATTACCTGTTAAGTCCTGGGGAGTAGTCGCTGGGGGACTTCATCTGGGCCAGAGCCTGCACCATGTCGGCGGTGGCGGCGGAGGCGAGGTGTTCCTAGGGGTCAACACGCACAGCGGACATCGCGCCATGGACCGCCATAAGCTCCTGGCGG